>NC_086448.1:795710984-796010984 GCF_028390025.1 Pseudophryne corroboree
GTCGACACGGGCATTAGGTCGACATAGTAAAAGGTAAAAATGAGTTAAAAAAAAAAAAAAAAAAAGGTGTAGCTTTCTTCATAAAGTGACTGGGAACCCTAGTTAGTGCAATCTGTCTCCTCGCATGGATCTCTTGGCTCGCCATGCTTCGGGCAAGGTGCCTCGCTGCGCTTGGCACAGATTACTGTTCCCAGTTGTAGTCCACGTGGATCATAAAGTGAAAAAATAGGATTTTGGTACTTACCAGGTAAATCCTTTTCTTTGAATCCATAGGGGGCACTGGAGTACTCTTGGGATATGGACGGCTTCCACCGGAAGTAGGCACTGAATAAATTAATTTTGAGACTACTCCTCCCCTCCATATCCTGCAGCACTTCAGTGTTTTTTACTGAGCCGAACAGGATCGATAGAGAGATTGACAAAAGGAGAATTACATATAGTCTCACAGACAACAATAAAGTTGACACAACGTAACAGACAACTAAAAAATTGACACCATAACTGATTAACCCTTGTTAAATTTAAACCAGTCGTGAAAGTGTGTTACCATAAGAACCACTGAACTCCTAAAACAGGTAAACTGCTCTGGGTGGGCGTCCAGTGCCCCCTATGGATTCAAAGAAAAGGATTTACCTGGTAAGTACCAAAATCCTATTTTCTTTTTCATCCACTAGGGGTCACTGGAGTACTCTTGGGATGTACCAAAGTCTCCTCCGTGGCGGGAGAGCTGTTTGGCCCTTGTAACACTAAACGGCCAAAGCTAGATGCTGATGCCGCGAACGTATCAAACTTGTAAAAGCGCACAAACGTGTGCACTGACGACCAAGTAGCCGCACGGCAAAGCTGTGTCGTAGAAGCCCCACGACTCGCTGCCCATGACGTCCCCACAGAACGTGTGGAATGAGCGGTTACTGAAGTAGGTGGCTGTAACTTAGCATAAAGGTAAGCCTGACGTATAGTCAGTTTGATCCATCTGGATAAGGTCTGCTTAGAGGCTGGCCAACCCCTCTTAGCTGCGTCATAGAGAACAAACAACGTATCTGTCTTACGCACAGTAGACGTTCGGGAAACATAGATGCGCAATGCGCGAACTACATCCAACATTCCAGAATCTCCTGTTAACACAGGAACTACTATTGGTTGATTGATGTGAAAAGACGACACTACTTTTGGTAGAAAAACGGGATTCGTCCGAAGTTCCGCTCTGTCATCATGAAAAATTAAATACGGTGACTTGCATGACAAGGCACCCAAATCTGAAACACGCTTAGCCGAGGCTAAGGCTAAAAGAAAAATCGTTTTCCAAGTGAGAAATTTAATATCCACTTGTTGTAAGGGTTCAAAGTAATCGGACTGTAAGAAATCTAAAACCAGATTCAAGTCCCATGGTGCTGTAGGTGGAATGAAAGGAGGCTGTATCCTCTTTACACCCTGTAGAAACGTATGTATTGACTGCAACGAGGCCAATTTCCTTTGAAAATAAATTGACAACGCAGATACCTGCACCTTTAGTGTGGAAAGACGTAGTCCTCCATCTAACCCCATTTGTAAAAATAACAAAAGACGGGATAATTTAAAAGACGATGTCGGAAATTTCCGAGCTTCACACCAACCTATATAAGTACGCCAAATTCTATAATAATGAGCTGCCGTAACCGGCTTCCTAGCTCGTACCATGGTTGGTATAACAGACTCAGGAATGCCCTCTTTCCTTAAGATGGCCTTTTCAACAGCCACCCCGTCAAACGCAGCCGCGCTAAATCGGGGTAGAGGAACGGACCCTGTTGTAACAGGTCCGGACGTAGTGGGAGTGGCCATGGATCGTCTGCGAGTAACCCGAGAAGATCCGAGAACCAAGCCCTCCGAGGCCAATGAGGCGCTATTAGAATGACTGTGACGAACCCTCTCTTGATCCGTTTTAGCACCAGCGGGAGCAGCGGAAACGGTGGAAACAGATACACAAGGCTGTATGGCCACGTGGCTGTGAGAGCATCCACCGCCACTGCCCCTGGATCTCTTGTTCTGGACACATATCTTGACACCTGATGATTGTGGCGGGATGCCATTAGATCCACCTGAGGGTAACCCCACTTCTGGATCAACATCTGAAAAACTTCTGGATTTAATGCCCACTCTCCTGGATGAAAATCCCGACGACTGAGAAAATCTGCCTCCCAGTTGTCCACTCCAGGAATGAACACTGCCGATAATATCACCTGGTGATATTCGGCCCATCTGAGGATCCGAGCTACTTCCCGCATAGCCATGCGGCTTCTCGTTCCTCCTTGTTTGTTTATGTATGCGACTGCCGTCGCATTGTCTGACTGCACCTGCACAGTCTGAAGACGAAACATGTACACCGCTTGTCTTAGAGCATTGTAAATCGCCCTGAGTTCCAGAACATTTATGGATAGCGATCTTTCGTGATCCGCCCAGAGGCCCTGGAGCCGATAACTCTGAACTACAGCTCCCCAACCTCTGAGACTTGCGTCCGTTGTCAGAATTATCCAATTCGCGACTCCGAATCGTCTCCCTGCAGATAGATTGTGTATTTTTAACCACCAGAGAAGAGACACCCTGACTTGTGGTGACAACCTCACCCTGTGGTGCAGCTGCAGATGTGATCCCGACCACTGTGCTAACACCTCCAGTTGAAACGGACGTGAGTGAAATCTTCCGAACTGAAGTGCTTCGAAAGCCGCCACCATTGTGCCTAAAAGGCGAATGCACAAATGTACTGAGACTGTGCGTGGCTTGAGCACTAATTGCACCAGATGACGAATGCCCTGTACTTTCTGTTGTGGCAAGTAAACCCTTTGTTTTACTGTATCGAGAATCATCCCTAGGAATTGAAGTCGTTGACACGGAATTAGATGTGATTTCTTTAAACTGACTATCCAACCGTGCTGAACTAGTACATTGTACGTTAGCAAGGCATGTTGGAGAAGCAATTGTTGAGACGGAGCCTTTATGAGTAGATCGTCTAAATACGGAACAATTATTACCCCTAGGGACCTGAGATGAGCTGTCATCACGGACATTACCTTGGTGAATACCCGAGGCGCTGATGAGAGGCCAAATGGTAGAGCCTGAAATTGGTAATGGTCTCGCCTTATCGCAAACCTTAAAAAACTTTGGTGAGGTGGCCAAATCGGAATGTGCAAATACGCATCCTTGAGATCTAGTGCAATCATGAATTCCTGTGGCTCTAACCCTGCAATTACTGACCTGAGAGATTCCATCTTGAATCTGTGGTAAGTGACGTAATGATTGAGACCTTTTAGGTTCAATATTGGCCTGACTGAGCCATCTGGTTTTGGTACCAGAAACAGACTGGAATAATAACCCTGCCCCTGTTCCTGCACAGGGACTGGAATTATCACTGCAGCATTCAGCAGAGACTGAATGGCAACCTGCAGAACTGCTTTCTTGTCGTCCGACACAGGCAGTCCTGTCGTGAAAAATCTTCCTGTCGGAAGATAATCGAACTCTATTTTGTAACCCTCTAATACTAAATTGCGGATCCACCCATCTGTGGACGTCTGCAGCCACGCCCCCTGAAAGCTCTGAAGGCGTGCTCCCACAATTGGGGATCCGAGATGGGCTGGGAGCCCGTCATGCCACTGGTTTGTTAGTGGTCTTGGTGTCTTGACGACGTGCATTGGATTGTCGGGCACTACGTCCCCGACCTCTTCTGCCCGGCGTGACTGCTCCTGTGCCCTGCCCACGAAAGGGCTGAGTTCTAAAGGATTTGAACGCCGGACCAGAATATTTCCGTTTAGGTATAGTTGTAGGCGAAGGAAGAAAAACAGACTTCCCTCCAGTAGCCTCAGAAATCCATTTGTCCAATTCAGGACCAAAAAGTTTCTCGCCATCATAAGGCAATGCCTCTATACCTTTTTTAACCTCCGTCTCCGCCTGCCACGAACGCAGCCAAAGTGCTCGTCGTACTATGACTAGCGATGAGGACAGGCGAGAAGTAAGCTGACAGACGTCAGTAGAAGCTGTACATAAATATTCAGCAGCTTCCCAGATTTGATCTGCGAGAAGTATAAGATGATCATCTTGCAGAGCCGACTTGAGCTCTTTTATCCATACCATTAAAGCTTTAGTAACCCAAATGCCAACCAACCCAGGTCTTAACAGCACTCCAGTTGCTGTATACATGGACCTTAGCATAGCCTCTATTTTACGATCTGCAGGGTCTTTAAGTGTAGTAGCAGTTGGTACTGGTATGGTTAACTTCCTCGTAAGTTTAGATACGGATGAATCCACCAATGGTGGGTTCTCCCATGTAGCTGTCATGGCCTCTGGAAACGGGTAACTCGATTTAAATCTACGAGGAATAGAAAACCGTTTGTCCGGATTTTTCCGTGACTCCAGTAACATTTTATTAAGAGATTCCGAGATAGGGAAACACATCGGAGATCTCTGTCGTTTAGTAAAGACTACTTCATCATTCGTCAGTGGCTCCTCAGTTTCTGTAAACTCCAGCGACTGACGAACTGCTCTGATGAGATTGTCAATACCTGGGCTGTCAAAGTCGTCACCTTCTGACTGTTGTTCTATTTCGCCCTCCTCATACTCCTGTTCAGTGAGATCTAGTATCCCAGAGACAGGAAAATTAGTAGGAAAAGGAAACTTATCTTTTCCACTCAAGGTGGACTTATGACCAGCTTGAGATTCTCCAGGTAACTCAAATGGTCTCATTTTAAACTCAGATCTTGCCGCCTCTCTTTCTTCACGAGAGGCGGCCAGCTCTGATTGTAAACCAACTAATACATCTGCAAGTAAAGCCCACGGAGGGTCCTGAGATGCTGGCTTTACTTCTGGAATGGAAATCGTATTTATGGCTGTATTAACAACACATGCTGTACATGTGGTGGATCCATCAGGCAACACACTCTTACAGACATGACATGACAAATGTTTCTTAGATTTTGCTGGTGTCTTACTCATTATGACAGACAATACAAACTCCACACAGACAGACTGCACGACTCAGTAATAACACCAAAGTTCCTGGTATATATCTTAGGCAAGTGCAGTGCCTGCTAATACGAAAACTGACCCCAAAATTCCCCTAGTACCACTCTTAGCTGAGATGTAAAATAGGAAACCTGGAACAGACAGGAGAACATTAAACATACTAAGCACCAAGTTTTTTTTTTTTTCCCTAAAACTTAACACTGCCCAATACTGTTAAAGTCTCCCCCCCACTCCCACGACCTCCGTGTACAGCACCGGGTCTGGGCCTGTGGAAGTTTTTGCAAAGGGCCGTGTGAGCGGCCTGTCCTGTAGGCCCCGGACAACGGAACTCCTCGGCTGCTGCGGGCGGATGGCGGAAGCAGAGAGCGTGCTGCATAGAGCCGTGGAGCGGCCTATGCACACGTGCTCCCGCCCGCCACACACAGCATGGCGGCGTGTCTGTGTAGCCAAGCAGCGCTGCTGCTGCGCAGGGAGCAGCGGTCTCCTAGGATGCTGGGGGCCGGAGAGTGAGAGCGCGCCCCGGGCAGCGGTGAGTACCAAACAATCCCCCACAGTGGAGCGGCAGCAAGCGCTGACCGCCCCAACCCAACATACCTGGACCGTGACAGAAGTCTATGACGGGGCTTTCATCCAAGCTCCGTCCAGCTTTCCTGCAGGCAGCCTGCAAGTGGAGTGAGAGAGCTCTTTACAGAGAGGTCCGACACTCACGGCTACTCAGCCGCTTCCACTGTCCCTGACCCACGCCTGTTAGAAGGGGGGAAAGGACGTGGAAATTGACGAAAAAAAAAACTTAGAAAAAAAATTCCAATACTTTGTGGACGAGCTCCACTATGCCTTCTAACTGTGTCGAGCACAGAAAAAACACTGAAGTGCTGCAGGATATGGAGGGGAGGAGTAGTCTCAAAATTAATTTATTCAGTGCCTTCTTCCGGTGGAAGCCGTCCATATCCCAAGAGTACTCCAGTGACCCCTAGTGGATGAAAAAGAAAAAACTTATGACGACCTTTTTCCATGTCCACCTAGTACATGTTGACCTAAAGACGGGATACCGGCTGCAGGCCATCCAACCTACAAGGGACAAATGAAGGTGATGCCATTAGCAACCAGTCAGATTTTAGCTAATATATATATATATATATATATATATATATATATATATATATATATATATATATATTTTACAAAATGACAGCTAGAATCTCATTGGTTGCTATAGGCAACACCTTCACTTGTCCTCTTTAGAAGGTCTGATACATTTTCCTATGAGTCCTATTTTTAGCATGGACATTTAGTTAATATTCAATTGTGGGTGCCATTTATTTCCACTTAGACCCTCCTGAGGTGGTGAGCAGAAATGCACCTAAAATTGGCCTTTCGAGTGCCCATCCGGTAGGTTTCATGGGTTTAGCTACTTTACGCCTCTAAACCAGCTGCATTTGGGTGCGACATGCACGAGAAATAGTGTGCGTCCGCAGCACTTGTGCCCAAAACATTTGAATATCGTCCATCGGGCGCCCGAAAAACAAAGAAAACAGCCTGTGTGACACGAGGGCCCCTCAGTCCGGAATGAGCACCTTTTTAGCATCTCTTCCTAATTATCCTGTAAATCCAGATACCCTGGCCTGCACAGTAGAAACGCTACAGTTCTGTACACAAGGACACACAGGAGTACAACATTTGCTATTAAAAAACACACACAAAAAAAAAAAAAAACATCCTTTAAAATTGAGTGCAACTCAATCTGCATTGTGACTTTTTGCAAAGCCCGGCCTCCATTCTCTCACCACTCATTAGCATTTAAATAAGGCCAGACAGTGCGGCCATCTTGCCGCCGTATTGACAAGTTTTCTTAGACGTGCGATCTAAACGGAATGTATGCAAGGACCATTTCACTCATGACAAAGCACCTCAGTGCCCACCAAGGAGCAGCGTCCCTCTGGACTACAATAGAAGTGTTTTGGTTGGTTGCCTGGGGCCCAATCTACCCCCTGTTAAAACTTGATGATGTTAGGATAGAAAAACGTCCACATGTCGGTCATCAAGACTGAGATTTACCTCACTTTAGTGGGAAAAAAGTTGTTTTCTATAAACAAAAGTTTTTAACAAGGTTTTTCGATTTCCTTCTAAATAGAAACCAGCATTACCCTGTATATAGCCGACTGTTCAGCTGTGATGTGGTAATCAGCTTTGTGGCTCCATTACACTATAAAGCTCGGGTCAAGCGCAGTTTTATTCAGCGCTGAAGAGCTCATTTTCATACAGCGACCCCACTGACGCTAAACTTGCAATGACTTTTCGGGCTCTTACGAGACCCCTTCGCTGGGCACGACACCCCTCTCTTGGGTATGAAACCAAAAGGTGCAGCAAGTCTGCTATAGCTGGATAAGCTCATTTTTTGCACTTTGTACAACTCATAGTTTACCCAGTGCAGGGACACTTACTGTATTACTCATGCTGTGCCCTATACCGTGACCTCTCACAAGCAAGGGGAAATGCATCAAAGCTCAGAGTGAGAAAGTATCAGCCAATCCGCTTTTGTCATTTTTCAAACACAGCCTTTAGCATGTCAGAAACTGGTTGGTCAGTACTGTATCTCTCTCCAAACTTTGATAAATAGCCCCCACACCCACCCACCTTTTGCTAAGACACACACACTCCAATACCCAACCCTATGCAGCCATGCAAATTTAAAATTCATGAGTACTGTCATGTTGGGTTAGAAACTACACAGTTGGCTTAAGCAAACACTGGATAACCGTCAGTTGCAGAACTACAAGTCCCAGCCAACCAATTATATGTAAAAAAAACAAAAATTCAGGGTGAGATCCTTGCTATGCCCGATTTTCACTTGCGATTTCCCCTGAACTCCCCGGAGCCCAGCACCACAGATTTTGACTAACTTTTCTTGAGATATGGACTATGGCGGTAATTCTGAGTTGATCGCAGCAGGAATTTTGTTAGCAGTTGGGCAAAACCATGTGCACTGCAGGTGTGGCAGATGTAACATGTGCAGAGAGAGTTAGATTTGGGTGTCGACCTTCTGACCCTGTCGACCTAGTGACTGTCAACCTATAGTGGTCGACCTAAACATTGTCGACCTAGACACTATCGCTCTTCAGACCGGATCCCAATCTAACTCTCTCTGCACAAGTTCCTGCTGCGATCAACTCAGAATTACCCCCTATGTGTGCTTACGATTTTGGCTTATGTGAGATGTCATTGACATGTGAGATGAACTAGATAGTACACCGATCTAGCAAGGATTGACTTGCCTGCACAGTCTATCTTTTCTTGCAATGCGACCTGGCGGGACCGCGCATCGGGGATTGCAAGGTGACTTTCACCTTGCGATCTGCACTAACTTTTCTTGCGATTTTGACTATATAGTCAAAATCGAAAGAAAATACCTCACCGTGTGTACACACCATTAGAATATAGGTAAGTATTCACTATTTATTAATGTACCACAATTGATAAACATACATTACTCATTTAACAATATTTATCTGTGGCTCTTAGGAACTTTTTTTGTACGTTTTTCCAATTGTGGTACATTAATGAATAGTGAATACTTACCTATGTTCTAACCGGCCAGCCAACCAATTAGCTGCAGAGGTGACAGATTATAGAGGCGTCCAGTAATACTTCCATGCTTAAAATAAGATTTTACTTACCGGTAAATCTATTTCTCGTAGTCCGTAGAGGATGCTGGGACTCCGTAAGGACCATGGGGAATAGACGGGCTCCGCAGGAGATAGGGCACTTTAAGAAAGCTTTGGACTCTGAGTGTGCACTGGCTCCTCCCTCTATGCCCCTCCTCCAGACCTCAGTTAGGGAAACTGTGCCCAGAGGAGATGGACAGTACGAGGAAGGATTTTTGTAAATCTCTGGGCAAGATCCATACCGGCCACACCAATCACACCGTATAACTTATGATAAACTTACCCAGTTAACAGTATGAACAACAACATAGCCACGGTACCACCGTAAACTATAACATAACCTTAAAGTAAGCAAAAACTATATACAAGTCTTGCAGAAGAAGTCCGCACTTGGGACGGGCGCCCAGCATCCTCTATGGACTACGAGAAATAGATTTACCGGTAAGTAAAATCTTATTTTCTCTAACGTCCTTGAGTATGCTGGGACTCCGTAAGGACCATGGGGATTATACCAAAGCTCCCAAACGGGTGGGAGAGTGCGGATGACTCTGCAGCACCGATTGAGCAAACAGGAGGTCCTCCTCAGCCAGGGTATCAAACTTATAGAACTTTGCAAATTTGTTTGTCCCCGACCAAGTACCTGCTCGGCACAACTGTAATGCCGAGACCCCTCGGGCAGCCGCCCAAGAAGAGCCCACTTTCCTAGTGGAGTGGGCCTTAACCGATTTCGGTAACGGCAATCCTGCCGTAGAATGTGCCTGCTGAATCGTGTTACAGATCCAGCGAGCAATAGTCTGCTTTGAAGCAGGAGCGCCAACCTTGTTGGCCGCATACAGAACGAACAAAGCTTCAGTCTTCCTGATTTTAGCCATTCTGGTCACATAAATTTTCAAAGCCCTGACTACATCCAGGGACTCTGAATCCTCTAAGTCCCGTGTATCCACAGGCACGACAATAGGTTGGTTCACATGAAAAGGTCTCCACTTTTGGCAGAAAGGGAGGGCGAGTCCTCAACTCTGCCCTATCCACGTGAAAAACCAAGTATGGGCTTTTATGTGATAAAGCCGCCAATTCGGAAACACGTCTTGCCGAAGCCAACAACATGACCACTTCCCACGTGAGGTATTTTAACTCCACAGTTTTGAGTGGTTCAAACCAAGGTGACTTGAGGAAACGTAACACCACGCTAAGATCCCAAGGCGCCACCGGAGGCACAAAAGGAGGCTGAATATGCAGCACTCCCTTCACAAAGGTCTGTACTTCAGGAATAGAGGCCAATTCTCTTTGAAAGAAAAGGGATAAGGCCGAAATCTGGAGCTTTATGGACCCTAATTTTAGGCCCAAAGTCACTCCTGTTTGAAGGAAGTGGAGTAGACGGCCCAAATGGAACTCCTCCGTAGGAGCAGCTCTGGCCTCACACCAAGAAACATATTTCCGCCATATACGGTGATAATGTTTTAACGTCACATCTTTCCTAGCCCTGATCAGGGTAGGAATGACATCCTCCAGAATCCCTTTTTCCGCTAGGATCCGGCGTTCAACCGCCATGCTGTCAAACGCAGCAAGTCTTGGAACAGACAGGGCCCCTGCCGCAGCAGGTTCTGCCTTAGAGGAAGAGGCCACGGATCCCCTGCGAGCAACTCTTGCAGCTCCGGATACCAAGTCCTCCGTGGCCAATCCGGAACAATGAGTATTGTTCTGACCCTGCTTCTTCGTATTATTCTCAACACCTTGGGTATGAGAGGAAGAGGAGGAAACACATAGACCGATCTGAACACCCAAGGTGTCACCAGAGCGTCTACCGCTACCGCCTGAGGGTCCCTTGACCTGGCGCAATACCGCTTTAGCTTTTTGTTGAGACGGGATGCCATTATGTAGATTTGAGGCAGTCCCCAACGATCCGTGATCTGTGCGAAGACTTCTTGATGAAGTCCCCACTCTCCCGGATGCAGGTCGTGCCTGCTGAGGAAGTCCGCCTCCTAGTTGTCCACCCCCGGGATGAACACCGCTGACAGCGCGCTTACATGGCCTTCCGCCCAGCGTAGAATCCTGGTCGCTTCTGCCATGGCCATTCTGCTCCTTGTTCCGCCTTGGCGGTTTATATGAGCCACTGCCGTGACATTGTCTGACTGAATCAGAACCGGTTTTCTCCGAAGCAATTCCTCCGCTTGACGCAGGGCGTTGTATATGGCCCTCAACTCCAGGACGTTGATGTGGAGACAAGACTCTAGGCTTGACCAGAGACCTTGGAAATTTCTTCCCAGTGTCACTGCTCCCCAGCCTCGGAGGCTTGCGTCCGTGGTCACCAGGACCCAGTCCTGAATGCCGAACCTGCGACCTTCTAGTAGGTGAGCACTGTTCAGCCACCACAGGAGAGATACCCTGGTCCTGGAAGACAGTGTGATCCTTTGATGCATTTGTAAATGGGACCCGGACCACTTGTCCAAGAGGTCCCATTGAAAAGTCCTCGCATGGAACCTGCCGAAAGGGATGGCCACATAAGAAGCCACCATCTTCCCCAGGACCCGCGTGCAATGATGCACTGAAACCTTTTTTGGTTTTAATAGGTTCCTGACCATGGCTATGAGTTCCTGAACCTTTTCGATCGGAAGAAAAACCTTTTTCTGGTCTGTGTCTAGAATCAGCCCCAAAAAGGTCAGACGCGTTGTAGGGACTAGCTGGGACTTCGGTATATTGAGAATCCAGCCGTGTATCTGCAACGTCTTCATGGACAGAGACACGCTGTCCAGCAACCTCTCCCGAGATCTCGCCTTTATGAGGAGATCGTCCAAGTATGGGATAATTGTGACCCCCTGCCTGCGCAGGAGCACCATCATTTCCGCCATTACCTTGGTGAAAATTCTCGGGGCCGTGGAAAGCCCAAACGGCAACGTCTGAAATTGGTAGTGACAGTCCTGCACTGCAAATCTCAGGAACGCCTGATGCGGGAGGAATATCGGAACATGAAGGTAAGCATCCTTTATGTCCAGGGACACCATCCAACCACCCCCCTCCAGGCTGGCGATGACCGCCCTGAGTGATTCCATTTTGAACTTGAACCTCTTCAAGTACAGGTTCAGAGATTTCAGGTTTAAAATGGGTCTGACCGAACAGTCCGGTTTCGGGACAACAAACAAGGTTGAGTAATATCCCTCTCCTTGCTGGAGATGAGGAACTGTGACAATCACCTGTTGAATATACAATTTTTGGATTGCTGCCAACACTAGAAAAATCGGCGGGGAGGCAAGTCTTCGAATTCCAGCCTGTATCCCCGAGAAACAATCTCTAATGCCCAGGGATCCACCTGCGAGTGAACCCAGACGTGGCTGAAAAATCGAAGACGAGCCCCCACCAGATTTGCCTCCCCTCGGAAAGCCCCAGCGTCATGCGGTGGACTTTGCAGACGCAGGGGAGGACTTCTGCTCTTGGGAACTAGCTGTGTGCAACTTTTTTCCCCTGCCTTTTCCTCTGGCAACAAAGGATGATCCACGTACCTTCTTGTTTTTATTGAAACGAAAGGACTGCATTTGATAATGAGGTGCCTTTTTTGTATGCTGCGGGGGGACATAAGGTAAGAAATTTGACTTACCAGCCGTAGCCGTAGAGACAAGATCCGAGAGGCCGTCTCCAAACAACTCCACCCCTTTGTAAGGCAAGGACTCCATATGCCGCTTTGAATCGGCATCTCCCGTCCACTGTCGGGTCCACAAGAGCCGCCTAGCAGAAATAGACATAGCATTTATTCTGGAGCTTAATAAACAAATGTCTCTCTGAGCATCCCTCATATACAAGGCAGCATCTCTGATATGCTCTATGGTCATTTGAATGGCGTCCCCGTAGATAAGGAATCTGCCCATGCTACAACCGCACTACAAACCCAGGCCGACGCCATAGCCGGTCGAGCAATAGTACCGGAATGATTGTAAATGTGCTTTAAGGTAATTTCCTGCCTGCGATCAGCAGGTTCCTTGAGGGAAGCCGTATCCTGAGAAGGCAGTGCCACCTTTTTGGACAAACGTGTCAGCGCCTTGTCAACTTTTGGCGAAGATTCCCAGCGTATCCTATCAGTTTGTGGAAAAGGATACGCCATGAGAATCCTTTTGGGAACTTGTGGTCTCCTATCCGGAAATTCCCAAGCCTTTTCGCACAAGTCACTTAATTCAAATGAGGATGGAAAAGTGACTTCAGGCTTTTTCCCTTTATACATGTGTACCCTCGTGTCAGGGACAGGGGGTTCCTCAGTAATATGCAAAACCTCTTTAATGGCCATAATCATGTACCATATACCCTTAGCCACCTTTGGCTGTAATTTTGCATCTTCATAGTAGACACTAGAGTCAGTATCTGTGTCGGTATCTGTGTCATCGATCTGGGATATGGTGCAATTCTGAAACCCCAAAGGACCCGGCGCCCCAGGGACAGGCATGGACTGGCTACCTGACTGATCCCTAGCTTCAGCCTTGTCTAACCTTTTATGCAATAGATTGACATTTGCATTCAAGACATTCAGCATATCCACCCATTAAAGTGTCGGCGTTGCCGACGGCGACCTGACATTCAAGCACTCCCCCTCCACATTAAGTGAGCCTTCCTCGTCAAACATGTCGACACACTCGTACCGACACACTTCTCACACACACACACACACACACACACACGGAAACCCTTTCCTGAAGACAGTATCCCTGTCAAGGCCCTTTGGAGAGACAGAGAGAGAGTATGCCAGCACACACCCCAGCGCAATAACCCTGGAGACCAACACAAATTGTTTTTCCCCAGCAGCGCTGTATAATATGTAAACCGCCAATTATGTGGCCCCCCCTCTCTTTTAAGCACCCTTTCACCGTGTGTAAGCAGGGGAGAGTCCGGGGAGCTTCCTCTCAGCAGTGTTGTGGAGAGAAAATGGCGCTGGTGAGTGCTGAGGGAGAAGCCCCGCCCCCTCGGCGGCGGGCTTCTGTCCCGCTCAAACTTCGTAAAATATGGCGGGGGCTCTTTTATATACATGTACAGAGCCCACCTGTACATGTATATAGTCTTTTTGCCATGCAGAGGTTTATATTGCTGCCCAGGGTGCCCCCCCTGTGCCCTGCACCCTTACAGTGACTGGAGTATGTGAGGTGTATGGGAGCAATGACGCACAGCTGCAGTGCTGTGCGTTACCTCAGTGAAGCTGAAGGCTTCTGCCGCCTGACGACTTCTGTCTTCTGTACTTCTAGCTCTGTGAGGAGAACGGCGGCGCGGCTCCGGGGGTGGACGCCCAGTAAGAACCTGCGTTCACCCCCTCTGGAGCTAATGGTGTCCAGTAGCCGAGGAAGCAGAGCCTATCTTTGACAAGAAGGTCTGCTCCTCTCTCCTCAGTCCCTCGATGCAGGGAGCCTGTTGCCAGCAGTGCTCCCTGTGAAAAAGTAGTAAAAGGTAGAAAAAATATCCAAACAAAAATGCTTCTAGGCAGAGAACTCTGGAGAGCTCTCTGCAGTGCACCCATCTTGCTCTGGGCAGTGTAAAACTGAGGTCTGGAGGAGGGGCATAGAGGGAGGAGCCAGTGCACACCCAGAGTCCAAAGCTTTCTTAAAGTGCTCTATCTCCTGCGGAGCCCATCTATTCCCCATGGTCCTTACGGAGTCCCAGCATCCTCAAGGACGTTCGAGAAATAGGAACTAAGAAAGCCGCAGTATATATACTTACCTATACAGTATATCAAATAACCAAGATACTGACATAATATATCAGCCATACCTACCCAGCGTGATGCGTGGGCAAAAAGAGGCCTCTACAGCTGTCAGCCCTGGAAAAGGCAAACCACTAAAATCTATTTTAGACCATTTATTACATGGAGCTAATGCATTTAGCAGCTTCAATCACAAACCCTTTCCTCTGCCGATCCGCAAACTGCTGTGCATCACGTCACTCGCGTTACACCTAATCCATTCCGCCATCACATGCAGTCCTGTGACCTTCAGATATGGCCGTGCAGAAGACCTGCAAGATGCCTCAGTTACTTATGTCACAACCAATCCAACCTAACTCCAGCTCCGTTCCCGTCTGTTGCCACCACAGAACATGGCAGTGAGAACATGCAGATGCCCCGGGCTGGATCTCCTGTCACAAGTGACTCAAGATGATCCCATCTGAAAGCACCCAATGCATTGTATTCATTGGTACAAAAGATAAAAGCCAGTAGACAAGCATGCATTATTGTGGAACCAGATAGCCAACCTTAACAGGACAGGGCAACATCTTAAATGCAAGCGCAACACAAAGGATAATGCTGAGCAGGTAGTGAATTGGGCGTTCACAGAAAAACCTAGCAGATCCGCATGTCAGGTGTACCGACAAAAAGGCCCCTTTCACTGCGCCAGCTCCCACGCAAAGCTACTACGAGTGAGTGCCTTTTTCACATCTTTTTACCATAAAATGCTATCAGTCGCAATGCAATGCAACTACAATGCATTAGGAGACTGTGCTGATTGATGTGATATACGGCACTTGTATGTGCACGGCTGATCATGAATCTGTAGACCAAGTGCTACAATGCAGCGCCCGCGGCTTTTTCCATGCCTAGTTCCGTGGTGCTACGTATACAGACTCAGGGGGAGATGTACTAAGTAGGGATGGCCATCGATGATTCAAAATCATCGATGGTTTATGGCCGACGTAGAATAATTTTGCCATTGATGGGGGGAGAACCAGAGGGTTTCCCTCCATCGATGGAAAGGTATAACTAAATATATATTTATTTATTATTTATTTTTAAATGTGGTGCCGGGACATGGAGCCAGTGGAGAAGTTGCCCATGGCAACCAATCAGATTTGACGCAACATTTATAATTTGCATACTATAAAAGTATACAGAGCAGCTGATTGGTTGCCATGGGCGACTTCTCCACTGGCTCACTTCTTCACTTTTATCACTGCTTAGTACATGTCCTCCTAAGTCGTGAAAATGTACACAAGTGTCACATATAAAATGAACCAGTGCAGTCTCCTGGTGTGTCCTAGTCACAACACCGAGGCAAATAAGACGGATTTCAGATAAAAGGATGCAATAAATGAAGCCCCACGTTAGCAGAGGACCTGGCGCATCAGTCACGCCAGGCTTACTGCGTCGCATGGCGTACTGAGGCCACATCTGCATCACCCTCGCTTGTATGCGACCATTCTCGGCGTAGGAATATACACAAAATACTCCCCATAAACGGAAGTACATTCAACTCTTATCGGCACCAACGTGCTTACAAACGAGTTCAATAAGCATTTATACACAGGCCCCTGAGGCAAAACAGGAAGCTGCTGTCTTGCTCAAGCCAAATGCATTTCTAAACATTTAAATGCACCTCAATGCATTCACAAATGTGCATAAGCAAACAGGTACACACAGCGTACACACAAAAACCCATGTATGCACTTGTCAGTTTGGAAGAAGGATTTATTTTTCCATTTAACCAGCCGTCTCTATGCATTTCCAGCCGCACTGTATATATATATAGGCATTAGGCGTTGCTCACATTAGCTGTTGTGACCATTCAGCAAGCTGAACGCTGACAGCCTGATGAGGTCACAGGATGTTCTTCAGGAACACTGAGCACCCTCCTGCCAGCACATAGGCTGTAATGTGCTGTACACGCTCATTAATACTCATGAATATTCATAGCTGTGCCAAACATTAGCAACGGTAAAAAAAAAAAAAAAAAAAAATTCTGCAGCAAGAAGTCACAGTAAATGTAAATATATATTAGATGTGCATTATCTATACGCATAGTATACCCAGTTTAACGTGAAGTGTAGGTGACAGATCCCTTCTGTAACAGATACCATAAGCCATTTACAAACCTTCATGCAATATGTTGCTTAGATGTTATTTTACATTACCAGCTGTGTGCTCTGGATTTAGGTTTTAACTCCTTAAAAAAAAAAATGTGCCCTCGGCAGATAATTATTTACCCAGCTCAAATATCAGACGGTCTAAAGAAACAGCACAGCATACCAAAGAATCACACACAAAATGGCTGCCACACGTACTCCCTCCCTGATGTCACTGTATCCATGGAAACCATCCACACTGTCATGAAGAGTGGTTCAGGCCTCAAAATGGCTGCCGAACCACTTAGATAAAGTAATGAAATGAAATAAGTGCTTTTAAATGTAGAACTGTGTATGTTCCCTTGACCACAACCAATGTATTTCGGCAAAATGCAAAGAGGGCAACCGGGAAGGCTGGAGGTGCTAAACAGCACTTACGGTTTAAAAAGGGGGAGAGTTACAGTAGCAGCCAATCAGCTCCTATTTGCCATGTTACAAGCTGTGTCTGCAAAAATGACAGTTAGGAGCAGATTGGCTGGTACTTTATTCCTCTCCAAACTTGATAAATCTCCCCCTCAAAAAAAAAATAATGGAACTTTATATCTGTTCCAGGCAACACGAGAGAAAAGGAAAAAATAAATGTACGCCACAGATTTTTTTTTTTTAAATCATTTTGTAAGCTAAAGATGGATTAAATGAAGCTAAAAAAAATAAAAATAAAACAAAAATCAATGCTAGAATATAACAGCAAGCAGGCAGTGTCTCTAAGGAGCAAAGGCGCAAGATTCAGCCCAGTAAACTTGACAAAGAAACTCGGAGCTCTGCACAGGAAATCAGTTGACCATTGAACTGCGATTTCATGCAGTGGATGCCAGTAAGATCCCACATGACAAGTCCGCTCGCTGCCAGAGAAGGCTGCATGACCATATGCTGCCGTTTCATTTAACTCTGTGGAAAAATACTGATTAAACACTTTTTTTTTCCCCTTTTAAATGGACCTCTCTGCAGGCTTTTGCTAACGCCCGATCACCGCAATATTTTATCCTCTCATCTAAGGGCCACAACCAAGCAAGGGAAAAAAATTAGCATTCCAACCTTTATAAATACTGTGCATGCTAGCTCCAGTTTTTCATTGCCTGCGAGGGTTAACATGCATTCCAGCGGCATCAGCTGTTATGACGATCCATACAAAAAGCAGCAGCCATTTTGTTTCCTGACCGTTGCAGCAGAGAGGCTGAAAATAGAGGTCACTACTGCTTGTTGTTGCATACCAGGAATTTTTTTTTTAACCTCTATCCAGACAGCTTTGCTTAGTGCAATTTTACGCTGTGCAAACGCCGCTGAAAATTGAGATAACTTGGCCACAAAGGACATGGTACTAAGAGTGTGATATAGAATTCTGCAACTCACCAACTCCCTTCATCAACTTAAAAAAACAAACAAAAAAAAAAACACAGAAATTCACTGTGATCCAGCGCACGCTTCATAGAAAACAGACTGAATTAAAACAGGTTTATGTGCACGTAAAACTACCTTGCTATGTCTGCTCTGAATTGTACACCACGACACTAAATGCAGGCATTAATGCTGCACACAAACGTTCTGAATGCGCGGTGTGTGAAAGTAAAGACAAGGCGATGACTCATGAACGTCTTGTGATGTCACCCCTGGCACCGCATCAGCGCATCTCCCAGGCAAGCAAAGCCAGGCTTGTTCTATATTGAGCAAAAATTGTCTTCACAGCACAGATGCAGCCCAGGGATCAGGCCAAGAATTCCAGCGAAGAAATGTACCATGTAAAGCGGCAGCATTCCCTGCAAACCTCACACAGGCAAACGGAGCCACAGCCCCCCACCAGTTCTCCACGGCCTTCCTATTGCTTTATTACACCGTGCCTTGTGCACCAACCAGGCTCCCATATAGCCTGAATTATCCACCAAAAATCAAAAATAGCAATATTTATGTTCCTGTCATGTAACCTAATAACAAACCCAAATGAACAGGGCTATTGTGAGTAAGGACTGTTGTATCATACTCTTGCCAGGATGCATCAAGCATTGCATTTTGAATGTGATGCATCCAGCAACTGATCGCATTCATAGCGGCATTTATTAACACCGCACGCATGGAGATTAAAGCAAAGCACATCTCACCCGATCACAGCTGTCCTTGGCTGTCTGGGGTCTTCTGGGTTTGTAACCCGGATGCGCTTCTGAGTATGAGCGGCCATTGGTCCAGAGCTTGTGTGAGATAGTGGGAAGGATCCAACTGGATCCCTCTCAGGGGAATATTGTGAAGGTAAGTCCATCGTCCTCTATTAGGCAACACCATCCATAGATGTAGTGGCCTAGTGGGTCCAAGCTCTGAAAGTTTTGCTTTCTGGTGCTTGGTACACTTGAAAGCTGCGGTAAAATTGAATTTTCTGAGGCTTGGCCGCAATTTTAATGTTGCTGTATCCCGCCCTCTGTGACCCCAAAAAATACCACAACAACCTGGGGCAGATTTGATAGTTTTAAAACAATGGGAGCCCTGTTTTTAGGCCCAACAACTGGAGAGAGAGTGGACTTCGGGAAAAGCACAGCAGATCCAAGCGATCATAACTATATTATATAAATCAGCATCGAGGTAAAAAGGTAGAAACACTATTTTTGAATTCTTAATTATTATTAAAAAAAAAATTGGGGGGGGGGAGGCAGCTGGCAGAATGCACAGCGCATAAGGCACTATGCAATTTAATAATTCAAAGGAAAAAGTTGGAAAATATTCACTTGGACATATATTACTGTATTAAGATGTTGTATTAAGGCTTGCAATTAACCGGGCATCTATTACTTTTTGTCGTCCACATGCACGCTTAAACCCGCCTAAACAAGTGGGCCCACTGACGAAGATGCAGTTTAGGCACCCAAAATCTAGACTTTTCTCACTTTTCTGGCTGCCACCGCAGGAGGGTGCAAATAGAAATAATGGACGCCCACAGCACAACTGAATACCTTCATCGGGCGCCCAAAAAAAAACTACTGAAAATCCCCCCTATATTTTAAAACGACACAATATTTATTAGTGTTTTGCCGAGTTCCGTGCCTACAATATGCTTCAATATGTGAAAATGGTTTAAATTAGAGTAAAAATGAACACATTATGAAGAAATAAACACATCCCTGACAAAAGAGCAATTACGTTCTGAAACGTAGAAATAACTCGCTGGGATGTATGGATAGAAACCGGGTGTGACGCATGATAGACCATTATGCAATAGATAGCACCTATCCTTGTGTATCAATGCCTGTTTCCCTATCCCAATTGTAAAGAGCAACAGAATATGCGTCACTATATAACTTAATAAATAAATACAGGATCCCGGCGATCGGGCACATGACCGACTACCCGACCATGAAAACGCCGACAGGGGATGGAGTATTATTTTACCCCTCCCCTAATCCACCTGGGGTGGTGGCTAGGGCTAAGACCCTCCTTTTAGTGCCTAAACCAAACTCCCCACCACCACCTCCTAACCCCTACAGTGACCCCAATACTTACCTTTGGGATGCCGGCGGTAGGTATTTCGGTATAAGTCACATGACCGCCAGCGTCCTGACTGCCGGGATGCTAACCGCATTCCATCTAAACTAATTAATCATTCAAAACAGTGCAGAGTAAAGTGACTAATGTCGGTACACTGAATGTAAACTTCCAAAAAAATTATCGCCTCTAGGCAAAAAACAACAGTGCTATTGTTTTCATACCCAGGGAATGTCTTATTAAGCATAGAAATAAACAGGAGACTCCATATAAACCTGTTCCTCGCTCCAGATCGAAGTCTTTGTAGGCTGGCCCTTTGATCACTGTCCTTAGAACTACCCTGTTTACGTTTTGTGATGTTAAAATAAATGTTCTTACAATGTGGAGCGGTGGTTATCCCATTTTTTTCTCCATCAGCCTGATTCTCAGTAAAGCGCTGCGGAATATATGTGTGCGCTATATAAATAACTGGTAATAAATAATAAACTAATTAGTATGGGGCGGATGAAAGAATGGCTAGCAAATCAGTGGGGCCACCTGACTTAATGCAAGTTCACTTCAAACAACTTCTGCATCAACCAACTGCCCCAACAACAACAGCAGAGAAGTGAAAGGTCCCCGACTCCCAAACCAATAATACCCCTTTCACACACAGGAGGAATTCAATCAGCCCCCCAAAAAAATCTTTGGGCACAAAAACACATAAGGGGCGATTCAACTGTGCCGTGCGCCCCCTGCTATACGAATGGGCACCTATCAGAGCTATTCAATTGTTGCTTCGACCAGATGATCACGACCCTGCTCAATACCAGGGTTATTCCCGGGGCCAACCCGGACCGCCTGTAATATAAACGGTATTACCAGGTTAATACCTAAAAGGGGCTGATTGGCGGGCACAGTAGTGGCAATATTATTTTAGGCAACACAGATGGTGCAATGGTTAGCATTACTGACTTACAGTGCTGAAGTCATGGGTTGGATTCCCTGCTTGGCTGTGTGGAGTTTGTATATTCTCCCCGTATTTCCTTCCCACCAGGTACTCCCGTTTCCTCGCACAATCCAAAAATATACAGGTTGGTTAATTGGCTCCCAACAAAAATTCATCCTAGCATGAATTAGTGTGTGTGGTGTATAGACACACACATGTGGTAGGGAATATAGATTTTACGTTCCATTGGAGCAGGGACTTATGTGATTGGGCAAATATTCTCTGTAAAGCGCTGCAGAATGTGTGTGCGCTATATAAATAACTGGTAATAAATAAATAATAGTGCTTGGAGAGGACATAATAAGCCGGAAGACCAAGATCCTGTGAGCGGGGACAACCCAAGTGAGTCACCTATGTGTGAAAAGGGGTAAGTAGCCCTTCAATCTGTCCGCAGTGACCAAAGTCCAAGGCAGGGTTTGTGTGTGAGAGAGGTATAACGTACACAAGCTCACACAGCCACGTGGAGCTGCTGACCCCAGCAGGGTGAAGTCAGCCTAGCTAGTGTACTGAAGAGCGCACCTCACCAGTGCAGCAAGAGGGCTTCTGCTCTTTCCCGCTAACCACTCACAAGGCCAACAAAGTCACGTACCAAATTCAAGAAACCAAGAGGCAGATCAGACGCCAACCACCCGCTATAAACCTGAAGACACACCCAGCCAATGCCTCCATCCAGCCAATGGCTGATCAATCTGGCGGCACACCACAATGCCAAAATGGAGACCACAACATTTTACACACAACCTGCTGCAGCCTTGGAGTTTTATAGGCCGTCACGCTTACTTCAAAACTCCATTATTTATAGTTTTAAAAGAGAAAAATATTTGACAATATATGGATAAAGCTTTGACGCGCAGGCAGATGCACTGCGGAAGCCTGTGGTGAGCGCACTAGCATTAAGAAGCAAAAGCTCAAGGCTATGGAGTACAACATGCCTAAAGCCTGGACTAGGCCTCTGCAAGAAAAACTCACAAGCTTCGTAGCTTAGAACACCCTGCGGTACTTACTTACTGCATGCCATTAATCTGTCGGAAATCTCATTACACAGGTAAAAATAGCACTTCCTTCCCTCACCACCCATTATCGCAAGTACGAGCGATCACTAATCCCAGTACAGACAATGGAGGCGATTAAATTGCTGTAAGGTGTTGGCAATGGTGATTAAACTAGAGCATAGTGCGGCAAAATGGTCACTCTCCAATAAATGTCTCAGTAGAAGACTGTAAGACTGTATATTGCTGCAGAGACTCAGGGAATGTTACCAATGCAATAAAACCTTTTGCATTGGTTACATTCATTAATGTATTAAGAATAAGTCATGACACATTCTAAAAAGCAATGGTTTGGACATATCGATAAGAAGCCATTCATCCTGTATTAATGCTCATGTCAGCCGTCAGTGCATTCGCAGTGAATAGGTGTGAATAAGCCCACTCTGAGTGGCGCCACACTGCAACTTTGAAGAAGTTTTAGTGGGGTATCCAATTGCTTTGCGCTAATTAATTGGCACTCACCAGACCAATTCAATTGTTGGTACAATCGGGTGCAAATTCTGCGGGCACACACATTTCTGCTCGCAACCTTCTGAGGTGGCGAGGAGAAATGTTCAAAAAGTCTGTGGTTTGAGCGCGATAGCTGGGACTTTAGACGGCTTTGGGCACGACCTGTGCAATGACTAATGTTCACCCAAAACAATCGAATTGCATGTTGTGCGCCCATTAATAAACGTTATGCTAATTCTAACACTATCGCTTCTACATGAAGGGGGAAAAAGCCCCAAGATTAGAGCCCAGAGCGCTTTGAGGACTATAACCGCTAGAGCAGTGGTTCCTAAACGCAGTCCTCAAGGCACCCCAACAGTTCAAGTTTTAAGGATATTCATGCTTAGGCACAGGTGACTTAAACAGGACCTCAGTCAATTTGATTATACCATCTGTGCACAAGGCATGGATATCCCTAAAACATGGACCTTTGGGGTACCTAGAGGGCCGCGTTTAGGAAACACTGAACTAGAGGGATTCTAACTGTAGCAAGCTAGTGCTCAAAGCGCCTGTGTGACGCCACCCGGAAACTTGGCCTAAAAAAAAATAGATTTAAAAAAATTGTTTGCAGAAAAATTCTGGCGTCTAAAAAATGCGACACAAAATTGCAAGGAACGCACAACCGCCACAAATTCTTCTCATCTGAACAATTACGTTCACAGACTTGAGACACCACTAATGCAATTATAGGTGTGCTTATTACTTATTCAACCTTTGAGACAGTTACTTCACCTAGTTTCCTGGACCTTCCACCATGGTCTGTACCGTCTCCTGTCTATGCTTTCTAGGCACAAATAGGAATCAGCAGATCAAATTCACCGGCCTAACTTCCAGCTACATAAGACGTAGAACATGCCCCTGGCTGAAAAAGGGTTTAATATAATTTATATTTTATTATCATCAAACGTTCCCGTCCCTCCACTTTCCATCTAAATAAATCGACACTCATGTACAAACAGCGAAAACGGCCAATCAGTGTACACAGCACACGGTATAAAACGTTACTGTGCAAATTGCTTTTCATAAAAATCCCTCACAGAGAGTGACGGGGAGAATTGTTTAACAGATTACAGGATCAGGCCTCCTGCAATATCCAGCTGACATAAGAATAAATACAGACTTCAGATACAATCTACATATCCACAATCACAACTGCTGGTTTTCATTCGGATTGTCTGCGGCGCGGAGACCAGAGACAATAGCCCACTCGAGTGTCACTTATCAGAGCTGAATAAAATGCATATTAGGTTAATTATATACAACCAAATTCAACGGACTCAAGTATTAATAGAACATTGATCTGTCAGATCGTTAGTGGAAACGGTGGAAAAGAACGATGACCGATATCGGCCTGTGTCGGTTCTGAAAGCGCAAGCCCACAGTCGGTAAAGCCATGAGTGACAGGAAGCATGGCCCGCGCCCGTACGATGACAGATAGCGGCCTGTGTCGGTTAAGAATGCTCAAACGAACCGCCGGTAAAGCCAAGAGTGACCGGCTGCATGGCACACAGCCATCTTTATCTAGTCTTACAGCCAATGACGTTTGACAAAAGTGGACTGGTCTTGTCGTTTGGACAGGTCAGTTGACCAGCACTAGACCGTTGTATTATCAGTAGCAGATTATGGGGGACATGTACTAAGCAGTGATAAAAGTGGAGAAGTGAGCCAGTGGAGAAGTTGCCCATGGCAACCAAGCAGCATTGACGTAACATTTATAATTTGCATACTATAAAAGTATACAGAGCAGCTGATTGGTTGTCATGGGCAACTTCTCCACTGGCTCACTTCACTTTTATCATTGCTTAGTACATGTCCCCCTAAGTGGTTTACAACGAATTAGAAGAGGGGGCATCAACCAGAGAAACGGACTGCTGTGCAGGGTTCTTGAGAGACTCATTGGACCTGCAAACACAGCAATCCCACGTCAATAAAATAGACACAACACGTCAAGCTAAGGTTTTATATATGTAATATTTAAACATAGGGCAGCACCCTGTAATCAAAGTACAGTACAGGAGTGAGTGTCGAGCGTACAGTGTTGCACCACGGTTTTACCGGCCTCACAGGACAAGACGGCGTCTCATGAACGCAACACTTTCATATATAAAAACCATCTGAAAGATTGCTCAGAAGTCTTCCGTAAACAAAAGAACAATTCTGCGACAGCTGCATGTAACTCAGTCTAATATTACCACCTTCCGCTATGAGATAGAACACAGCTTAAGCCAATAGCACAAACAGCATCTAAGATGCACAGCAAACAATATCAGTTTACAATCATGCATGTGTCCGGAACAACAAGAATGGTCCGTAACGTCAAGGGAAAGCCACACTAACAGTAAAGTTGATCATGCAACGGTAATACTGAAGCAGAATGTGGCCACGTTATTGCCAACACTTAGCAGAATGCTAAGACTTTGCACACACACACTTGAACCCTTTTAGAGAGACACTTAAAACAGTACATTCTAAATGAATTAGTATTGGAGCTAATTGGGCAACATCCAGGAACCTGTTTCGATGAATGTTTCAGCTAGCCAATCAGATGCAGCTATTCAGACACAAGCCCTGGGTAAGGGAGAGTCGGCGCAATGTTTTCACGGCAGGATACATTTGTGTAAAGAAACCATCTGGGTGGGGGTGAGACAGGGTAGAACTTTCTACCTCCTTTACATGTCATATTTAGGGCAGCATGGACAGTATAATGGTTAGCATTACTGCCTCACGGCACTGAGGTCACGGGTTCAATTCCCACCATGGCCCTGACTGTGTTGAGTTTGTATATTCTCCCTGTGCTTACGTGGGCCTCCTCCGGTTAACCCGGTTTCTTCCTACAATCCAAAAATATACTGGTAGGTTAACTGGCTCGATACAAAAGAAAAAAAAATTTTTTTTAACCCTAGCGTGAATGTGTGTACATGTGGTAGGAAATATAGGGGGTAATTCCGAGTTGATTGCTCGTTGCTGTTTTTCGCTGCGCAGCGAGCAGGTTACTACTGTGCATGTACCCGTATGATGCGCCTGCGCATTGCGGTGCAAAGCTAATTGTTGCTGGGCGATGGATTTAACAAAGAATCCATTCGCAAGCAGACTGACAGGAAGAGGACGTTTATGGGTGTCAACGGACTGTTTTCAGGGAGTGTTTGGAAAAACGCAGGCGTGTCCAGGTGTTTGCAGGGCGGGTGTCTGACGTCAATTCCGGGACCAAAAAGACCGAAGTGATCGTAAGTCCAGAGCTACTCAGAAACTGCAAAAAACTTTTTCGTCCCGCTCGGCTGCACAGGCGTTCACACACTTCCAAAGCGAAAATACACTCCCCCGTGGGCGGCGACTATGCGTTTGCACAGCTGCTAAAAGTAGCTAGCGAGCGATCAACTCGGAATGACCCCCATAGAGCGTAAGCTCCATTGGGGCAGGGACTGATGTGAATGGGTATATCTTCTCTGTAAAGCACTGCGGAATATGTGTGCACTACATTAATAACTTGTAATAAATAATAATAATAATAAAAAACATCCATAAAATGAGAAGTTATTGTAATAAAAGCCAAATGTGTGCGTGTTTGTTTTTTTAAATCAAATAAGCTTGCTATAAATGGTCTCTTGGGAGGAGCAAAGTCCTATTATATGCAAATAATTAAAGTTTCATTTGGTTATCAGCAAATCTAACAGTGCTGTACAATACAACGCAGAAGAACACATAAGGATGAGGAACTAATAGCAAGGTTGAATGGAAAAATGGAATTCAAAACCCCCTGACCAGAGCATTGGAATAACAAAACACCCCCACACATATAATACTACAGAACACAAAACAAGGCCCCACAGCCGGCTATACCACTGTAAATAATTAGCTTGGAGGCTTATTTGGTCAGACAGCTGACCTCTTTACGTCACAAGTAAACACTGCTTAGGCACGTGATGGGCTACAGGTGGCCCTAGGGCCGCATGCGGCCCTCCAAGCCCTTACCTATAGCCCACATCTTCACTAAAAGATGTGTTATTCTTTAGCTTGTGACGCTCGTTTAAAATGCCTACTGCTATGTTATTACTGATAGGCGGCTCATAGATTACGTGTATTGTTTTCATTTATCACAGAGAGTGAGGGTTACTGTGTGGCCCTTCTGAAGGTTAGATGTGCCCCATGTGGTCCGTGAGGTATATGCACAGTTACCTAGAACTGGCTTAGGTTGGGGTGTGTATGTGTGCACTGTAGGAAGAGTGGTTTGGAGTAGAGATGAGCGGGTTCGGTTTCTCTGAATCCGAACCCGCCAGAACTTCATGTTTTTTTTCACGGGTCCGAGCGACTCGGATCTTCCCGCCTTGCTCGGTTAACCCGAGCGCGCCCGAACGTCATCATGACGCTGTCGGATTCTCGCGAGGCTCGGATTCTATCGCGAGACTCGGATTCTATATAAGGAGCCGCGCGTCGCCGCCATTTTCACACGTGCATTGAGATTGATAGGGAGAGGACGTGGCTGGCGTCCTCTCCGTTTAGAATAGATTAGAGAGACACTTGATTTACTAATTTTGGGGAGCATTAGGAGTACTCAGTACAGTGCAGAGTTTTGCTGATAGTGACCAGTGACCACCAGTTTTATTTATAATCCGTTCTCTGCCTGAAAAAAGCGATACACAGCACACAGTGACTCAGTCACATACCATATCTGTGTGCACTGCTCAGGCTCAGGCCAGTGTGCTGCATCATCTATTATCTATATATAAATAATATTATATATATCTGTCTGACTGCTCAGCTCACACAGCTTATAATTGTGGGGGAGACTGGGGAGCACTACTGCAGTGCCAGTTATAGGTTATAGCAGGAGCCAGGAGTACATAATATATTATATAGTGAGTGACCACCAGACACACAGTGCAGTTTATTTAATATATCCGTTCTCTGCCTGAAAAAAGCGATACACACAGTGACTCAGTCAGTCACATACCATATCTGTGTGCACTGCTCAGGCTCAGGCCAGTGTGCTGCATCATCTATATATATTATATATCTGTCTGACTGCTCAGCTCACACAGCTTATAATTGTGGGGGAGACTGGGGAGCACTACTGCAGTGCCAGTTATAGGTTATAGCAGGAGCCAGGAGTACATAATATTATATTAAAATTAAACAGTGCACACTTTTGCTGCAGGAGTGCCACTGCCAGTGTGACTAGTGACCAGTGACCTGACCACCAGTATATATAATATTAGTAGTATACTATCTCTTTATCAACCAGTCTATATTAGCAGCAGACACAGTACAGTGCGGTAGTTCACGGCTGTGGCTACCTCTGTGTCGGCACTCGGCAGCCCGTCCATAATTGTATATACCACCTAACCGTGGTTTTTTTTTCTTTCTTTATACATACATACATACTAGTTACGAGTATACTATCTCTTTATCAACCAGTCTATATATTAGCAGCAGACACAGTACAGTGCGGTAGTTCACGGCTGTGGCTACCTCTGTGTCGGCACTCGGCAGCCCGTCCATAATTGTATATACCACCTAACCGTGGTTTTTTTTTCTTTCTTTATACATACATACTAGTTACGAGTATACTATCTCTTTATCAACCAGTCTATATTAGCAGCAGACACAGTACAGTGCGGTAGTTCACGGCTGTGGCTACCTCTGTGTCGGCACTCGGCAGCCCGTCCATAATTGTATATACCACCTAACCGTGGTTTTTTTTTCTTTCTTTATACATACATACTAGTTACGAGTATACTATCTCTTTATCAACCAGTCTATATATTAGCAGCAGACACAGTACAGTGCGGTAGTTCACGGCTGTGGCTACCTCTGTGTCGGCACTCGGCAGCCCGTCCATAATTGTATATACCACCTAACCGTGGTTTTTTTTTCTTTCTTTATACATACATACTAGTTACGAGTATACTATCTCTTTATCAACCAGTCTATATTAGCAGCAGACACCGTACAGTGCGGTAGTTCACGGCTGTGGCTACCTCTGTGTCGGCACTCGGCAGCCCGTCCATAATTGTATATACCACCTAACCGTGGTTTTTTTTTCTTTCTTTATACATACATACTAGTTACGAGTATACTATCTCTTTATCAACCAGTCTATATATTAGCAGCAGACACAGTACAGTGCGGTAGTTCACGGCTGTGACTACCTCTGTGTCGGCACTCGGCAGCCCGTCCATAATTGTATACTAGTATCCAATCCATCCATCTCCATTGTTTACCTGAGGTGCCTTTTAGTTGTGCCTATTAAAATATGGAGAACAAAAATGTTGAGGTTCCAAAATTAGGGAAAGATCAAGATCCACTTCCACCTCGTGCTGAAGCTGCTGCCACTAGTCATGGCCGAGACGATGAAATGCCAGCAACGTCGTCTGCCAAGGCCGATGCCCAATGTCATAGTACAGAGCATGTCAAATCCAAAACACCAAATATCAGTAAAAAAAGGACTCCAAAACCTAAAATAAAATTGTCGGAGGAGAAGCGTAAACTTGCCAATATGCCATTTACCACACGGAGTGGCAAGGAACGGCTGAGGCCCTGGCCTATGTTCATGGCTAGTGGTTCAGCTTCACATGAGGATGGAAGCACTCAGCCTCTCGCTAGAAAAATGAAAAGACTCAAGCTGGCAAAAGCAGCACAGCAAAGAACTGTGCATTCTTCGAAATCCCAAATCCACAAGGAGAGTCCAATTGTGTCGGTTGCGATGCCTGACCTTCCCAACACTGGACGTGAAGAGCATGCGCCTTCCACCATTTGCACGCCCCCTGCAAGTGCTGGAAGGAGCACCCGCAGTCCAGTTCCTGATAGTCAGATTGAAGATGTCAGTGTTGAAGTACACCAGGATGAGGAGGATATGGGTGTTGCTGGCGCTGGGGAGGAAATTGACCAGGAGGATTCTGATGGTGAGGTGGTTTGTTTAAGTCAGGCACCCGGGGAGACACCTGTTGTCCGTGGGAGGAATATGGCCGTTGACATGCCAGGTGAAAATACCAAAAAAATCAGCTCTTCGGTGTGGAGGTATTTCACCAGAAATGCGGACAACAGGTGTCAAGCCGTGTGTTCCCTTTGTCAAGCTGTAATAAGTAGGGGTAAGGACGTTAACCACCTCGGAACATCCTCCCTTATACGTCACCTGCAGCGCATTCATAATAAGTCAGTGACAAGTTCAAAAACTTTGGGTGACAGCGGAAGCAGTCCACTGACCAGTAAATCCCTTCCTCTTGTAACCAAGCTCACGCAAACCACCCCACCAACTCCCTCAGTGTCAATTTCCTCCTTCCCCAGGAATGCCAATAGTCCTGCAGGCCATGTCACTGGCAATTCTGACGAGTCCTCTCCTGCCTGGGATTCCTCCGATGCATCCTTGCGTGTAACGCCTACTGCTGCTGGCGCTGCTGTTGTTGCCGCTGGGAGTCGATGGTCATCCCAGAGGGGAAGTCGTAAGCCCACTTGTACTACTTCCAGTAAGCAATTGACTGTTCAACAGTCCTTTGCGAGGAAGATGAAATATCACAGCAGTCATCCTACTGCAAAGCGGATAACTGAGGCCTTGGCATCCTGGGTGGTGAGAAACGTGGTTCCGGTATCCATCATTACTGCAGAGCCAACTAGAGACTTGTTGGAGGTACTGTGTCCCCGGTACCAAATACCATCTAGGTTCCATTTCTCTAGGCAGGCGATACCGAAAATGTACACAGACCTCAGAAAAAGAGTCACCAGTGTCCTAAAAAATGCAGCTGTACCCAATGTCCACTTAACCACGGACATGTGGACAAGTGGAGCAGGGCAGGGTCAGGACTATATGACTGTGACAGCCCACTGGGTAGATGTATGGACTCCCGCCGCAAGAACAGCAGCGGCGGCACCAGTAGCAGCATCTCGCAAACGCCAACTCTTTCCTAGGCAGGCTACGCTTTGTATCACCGCTTTCCAGAATACGCACACAGCTGAAAACCTCTTACGGCAACTGAGGAAGATCATCGCGGAATGGCTTACCCCAATTGGACTCTCCTGTGGATTTGTGGCATCGGACAACGCCAGCAATATTGTGTGTGCATTAAATCTGGGCCAATTCCAGCACGTCCCATGTTTTGCACATACCTTGAATTTGGTGGTGCAGAATTTTTTAAAAAACGACAGGGGCGTGCAAGAGATGCTGTCTGTGGCCAGAAGAATTGCGGGACACTTTCGGCGTACAGGCACCACGTACAGAAAACTGGAGCACCACCAAAAACTACTGAACCTGCCCTGCCATCATCTGAAGCAAGAAGTGGTAACGAGGTGGAATTCAACCCTCTATATGCTTCAGAGGTTGGAGGAGCAGCAAAAGGCCATTCAAGCCTATACAATTGAGCACGATATAGTAGGTGGAATGCACCTGTCTCAAGTGCAGTGGAGAATGATTTCAACGTTGTGCAAGGTTCTGATGCCCTTTGAACTTGCCACACGTGAAGTCAGTTCAGACACTGCCAGCCTGAGTCAGGTCATTCCCCTCATCAGGCTTTTGCAGAAGAAGCTGGAGGCATTGAAGAAGGAGCTAAAAGGGAGCGATTCCGCTAGGCATGTGGGACTTGTGGATGCAGCCCTTAATTCGCTTAACAAGGATTCACGGGTGGTCAATCTGTTGAAATCAGAGCACTACATTTTGGCCACCGTGCTCGATCCTAGATTTAAAACCTACCTTGGATCTCTCTTTCCGGCAGACACAAGTCTGCTGGGGTGCAAAGACCTGCTGGTGACAAAATTGTCAAGTCAAGCGGAACGCGACCTGTCAACATCTCCTTCACATTCTCCCGCAACTGGGGGTGCGAGGAAAAGGCTCAGAATTCCGAGCCCACCCGCTGGCGGTGATGCAGGGCAGTCTGGAGCGACTGCTGATGCTGACATCTGGTCCGGACTGAAGGACCTGACAACGATTACGGACATGTCGTCTACTGTCACTGCATATGATTCTCTCAACATTGATAGAATGGTGGAGGATTATATGAGTGACCGCATCCAAGTAGGCACGTCACACAGTCCGTACTTATACTGGCAGGAAAAAGAGGCAATTTGGAGGCCCTTGCACAAACTGGCTTTATTCTACCTAAGTTGCCCTCCCACAAGTGTGTACTCCGAAAGAGTGTTTAGTGCCGCCGCTCACCTTGTCAGCAATCGGCGTACGAGGTTACATCCAGAAAATGTGGAGAAGATGATGTTCATTAAAATGAATTATAATCAATTCCTCCGCGGAGACATTGACCAGCAGCAATTGCCTCCACAAAGTACACAGGGAGCTGAGATGGTGGATTCCAGTGCGGACGAATTGATAATCTGTGAGCAGGGGGATGTACACGGTGATATATCGGAGGGTGAAGATGAGGTGGACATCTTGCCTCTGTAGAGCCAGTTTGTGCAAGGAGAGATTAATTGCTTCTTTTTTGGGGGGGGTCCAAACCAACCCGTCATATCAGTCACAGTCGTGTGGCAGACCCTGTCACTGAAATGATGGGTTGGTTAAAGTGTGCATGTCCTGTTTTGTTTATACAACATAAGGGTGGGTGGGAGGGCCCAAGGACAATTCCATCTTGCACCTCTTTTTTCTTTTTCTTTGCATCATGTGCTGATTGGGGAGGGTTTTTTGGAAGGGACATCCTGCGTGACACTGCAGTGCCACTCCTAGATGGGCCCGGTGTTTGTGTCGGCCACTAGGGTCGCTAATCTTACTCACACAGTCAGCTACCTCATTGCGCCTCTTTTTTTCTTTGCGTCATGTGCTGTTTGGGGAGGGTTTTTTGGAAGGGACATCCTGCGTGACACTGCAGTGCCACTCCTAGATGGGCCCGGTGTTTGTGTCGGCCACTAGGGTCGCTAATCTTACTCACACAGCTACCTCATTGCGCCTCTTTTTTTCTTTGCGTCATGTGCTGTTTGGGGAGGGTTTTTTGGAAGGGCCATCCTGCGTGACACTGCAGTGCCACTCCTAGATGGGCCCGGTGTTTGTGTCGGCCACTAGGGTCGCTAATCTTACTCACACAGCTACCTCATTGCGCCTCTTTTTTTCTTTGCGTCATGTGCTGTTTGGGGAGGGTTTTTTGGAAGGGACATCCTGCGTGACACTGCAGTGCCACTCCTAGATGGGCCCGGTGTTTGTGTCGGCCACTAGGGTCGCTTATCTTACTCACACAGCGACCTCGGTGCAAATTTTAGGACTAAAAATAATATTGTGAGGTGTGAGGTATTCAGAATAGACTGAAAATGAGTGTAAATTATGGTTTTTGAGGTTAATAATACTTTGGGATCAAAATGACCCCCAAATTCTATGATTTAAGCTGTTTTTTAGTGTTTTTTAAAAAAAACACCCGAATCCAAAACACACCCGAATCCGACAAAAAAAAATTCGGTGAGGTTTTGCCAAAACGCGTTCGAACCCAAAACACGGCCGCGGAACCGAACCCAAAACCAAAACCCGAAAAATTTCAGGCGCTCATCTCTAGTTTGGAGGTGCCCATACACTTGCACGATTTTGTCCAATCTCATCCGATTCTGATGTTTTGGACCCATAAATCGGATGAAAACTGGCAAATCGCATATGCTTTTCCCCCAATACGATGTCCCGTGAGCATTGGACCGAAGCCCCTAGATCGGAAGTACTGCGCTACAAATATATCGTACCAGCATCCTTGGCTGGGGTTGTTTACGATACATTGTATACAAAGGGACTGCATACGATGTATCATATGCAATCCTGCCGCAAGGAAGCTGACGGGAGGTTCAAGGGTGATCGTATGCGACGTCTCACCTTCGAGAAGTCGCATAAGTGTATGGGCAGTTTCAGACACCGTCATCGCATGTGCAGCTAATGTCTGGAATTTCAAAATGCAATCTAGCTTTGTGACATAAAATAATAATAATAATAATAATAATAATAATATGATAATAGTGGAGCAACAAATCTTCCAAGCGTATCCTTCAGGAGGCACGAGGCACTGCGTGCGATGACTCCAATTCCTAGAAAACCGACAAGCTGAATATTAGATAGGCCCACAAGATGGCCGCCTGTGCTCTGTGAGGCGACTGCTACACATTCAGCTTTACAGCTGACTAGGATCACCCGCAGGCTGCCCGACACCTCCGTGCTACGACTGTCGCAGGTGTTACAACCTCTCACTCCATCTTGATCAACATTTCAATCCTAGAGACACGACACCCACGCCCCCTCCCCACGATAAACCACAAATACATGTTTAAGCTGGCAAACGCTGTAATTAAAAGAGAACTATCATGAAATCGGGAAAAAAAAAAAAAAAACACCAGCAGCTGTTTAGCAGCAAAATGAAGAGATTTTTCTCGATGTGACTAATTGTTTAATGTCTCATAAAGCAATTCACGAGTTAGGTAAAAACTTCCATATCCCTGTCATAAGTGGTGTCTGCACTGTAAGTACCACCAGAAAGTGATTAATCGAACAACCGAGATCCTATGTGATTGCGGACAGAAACAGAACACAGGAAACACCCGCCTCCCCCCCCCCCCGCCCTCTCCCACATAATTCCTGCGATTAATCTCATGAACATTGGTCAAAGTCTATTTGTACTCTCCTAAGCGATTCACCTCATGAGATATAATCGCAGTTACTGAAACACCCGTGTAGCCAAGCGGGCAGGCAGTCACAGGCAACCAGATTGCACGTCTTTTTTCCTGTAGCGATACATCACCTCCACAATTTTGCCCTTCAAAATAAAGATATGCAATCCTCACTGACCAGCCCCCCCCCCGCACCTAGGGGCAGATGTATTAAGCCTGGAGAAGTGATAAAGCAGTGATAAGTGCAGGGTGATAACGCACCAGCCAATCAGCTCCAATATGTAAATTTACAGTTAGGCGCAGATTGGCTGGTGCGTTATCACCTTGCACTTATCACTGCTTTATCTCTTCTCCGGGCTTAATACATCTGCCCCCTAGAGTGGACGCTGAGATATTTTGGTACTACAACATTGCTCATTGCGTGCATCAGCAAAATTTACCATAATATCCAGACGCGGGTATATTTACCATTAAGTGCGCGAGGGTCCTATGGGACCTCAGGCTATACTGAACCTGCCCTTTAAAAGTTACAACCAATATGGAGTAACTCGGATCCAGCAATACTCAAACGTCAGAACTGAAAGTGCAGCTCATTCAGTATAGATGTGAGCAGGAGAATTACACCCAAAAGATTTGTTTTTAATGTCAACTGATGTCAGATAACAAGAGTCTCAAAAACAGACCATGCTGGAAGTCAGCCACCGGTATAAACATACTACAGCACAGCAGGCAACTACCATCCTGATTCAGACATATGTGCAATACTAACATAGGGCCAACCGCGCACCCACCAAGGTACCTTAGCGATGTCACTCAAAGTGAGGATTTATTTGCAAAGTGATTGACAGTCGGGAAACATCTGGGTGAGTGGCGGCAAAAAAACTCAGGCATATTGAGATGGTTTTGGGGTCCCTGCAATTCCGTACACATGGCACCAGAGTTTAAATCGCTGTGGGCATTCTGCGCAACCACAGGGTTACTTGTACGCAGTTGCTTGGATCTGTGATACCGCCGGCGGACGTCTCAATAGATTTCCAGGTGTCTAAGATCGGAGCTACAAATGCATCACCGTCCGTCACTGAACCAGGCCCTATGTTCTCACAAGTATGGCCGACGACTTTTTTTTTTTTTTTTTTTTTTTAACGACAAACTAGATTTTCCATATTGGAATTCAGCTGTGAAAGTGTGAATATCATCTCTCTTCTAGATCCAAGGCAGGGAGCTCATATACAGCTCACAGTAATCTGGGGGTGCATACGGACAACTATATAGTATACAGACAGTGGCGCCTTACAATACACAAATCATCTTAATGAGCTGTAAAGTTATGACATCAGAACTAACCAACTGTAAATGACATCAGAATTCACCGTCGATAGAGACGAAGGATTACTGTATATTATTATCTGTTATTTATAAGTGCCACAAGGATTCCGTGGCAGCGTACAAACTTATTATGACAGTATACATACAGTAACACCCCGAATACATCAGCATCACATGTGTACCAATATAAACACCCGCAATAACACCAGAAAATATAACGCCTGTGTAACACAGCACAGGCACAATGCGGACAGGAGCCCCACGCCACCAAACAAACAAAAGACACCAGGAAATACTTGAGGACAACCCCCCCACATGGCTTTGAAGTAAACTAATCAGGTGGCACTGGAGCCTTACAGCAAATCACAACCGCACTTCCTAAAAGCAACTTTATCCTCACAACACAAAAATGGATTCACTGAAAATCTCATTCATTCATCTGTTGTGGGGGAAATAAAAAAAATCAAAACACATTTAACCCTAGTGTGCCCAGCATGAACCCAGTGCTGATCAAACAGGCTTAGGGGGGGGGGGGGGGGGGGGGCACAAACACAAAAGAACTGCAAGTGGGCTGGATGTTCAGAGAGAGAGAGAGAGAGCGAGCGGCCGGTGCTTCCAGGAAGAGAGCTGGCAGTTGTTTGATTGTAATTTATATGAGATTACTGGGGGGAAAACACTATAGAGCAAGTTACAGATGCTGCCGGAAAGTTTTCTATAGCGCTTTCTGCGGTGGGTGGGAACATATCAGCATAGATTTTGCAGGGGGGGGGGGGATTTTTAGGAATCACCGGGGGTCAGAGAACAGTAGGATGTGTTGTGTTCAGACTATGGAGGAGCAGACTGAATTAATAAAGTTCATTCAAGTGTTTATAACTAGGGAGCACTTTGCCTTTGTACTTGGTGTCTGTCATTTATAAACACACTTGGTGTGTGGGTGTGTGTGTGTGTGTGTGTGTGTGTGTGTGTGTATACAGAGATATATAGATATATATATACATACACACATATATATTAGACTCCTGTCTGGCAGGTGAGAGGGCAGTGCCAGGGTGCAGCTTGGACCCCAGTAGCCCCATGTGAGGGCTGCTAGCCAGTGGCCATGGTGCTCAGCCAGGGAGGAGGGGGGGGGGTGCTGCACCGCGTCACGGCTCCCGCAGCCAGCACATCACCGCACATTGGGGGTGCACAGTAACCCCCTCAGCGTCCAGCCAGGAACTTTCCCAGGGCCACCCCAGCTTGGGGGGACAGCATGCAAAGCCCCGGTGTCCCCCAGCCAGGCCGGTGCAGGCTCTCTCTCTCCCCAGCCCCCAGCAGCCGCCTCTCTACGTAACGCCCTATCGAAAGCGGACGCCATATTTTCTGTTGCTTATGTCGACATAGGGAAACGTAGCTGATTCTCTCACCCCCCGCCCACTTCCCCGATCTTCCACCCGACCCCCACCTAGGGCACAATAACACCCCCCCACACCCCTGGTCCTGACCCCACACCCGGATCCCCCTACACCGTGACCCACCAAACACGCGGAAGCTGCTAAACTTAATCCGGGCGGCAGGCGGTCACACCGCAGCCCCTCTTCCACCCACCCCCGCTCCCCCGGGGCAGAGCAGGGGTGCCGCTGGGCGCCGCACGGGGGAAGTTAGTTGCTTACCTGGCTCCTGGCCGGCGGTGACGCGGCGATGGAACGTTGGGGATAAATGTTTCTCTCCTGATACAATGTATCAGCGCGCAACGTTCGATCGCTCGGATCCCCCCCCCCGGCCGCTAACCAGCAACCGCCGCCGCTGCCCGATCAGTGGGGAATCTACGCCGACAGCCACATGATCTGGAACGTCAGCAGACGTATTTGCATACGATACCACCCGCACTTCACCCGGGTTCTTGCGCAAAGTTGCGCACTGGTGATTTGCATGGAGCTCCCATTGTGAGGAGGAGGGAGGGGAGAGGGGGGGCTGGGCGTGACCTCCCCACCAGCCCTATATTATTATATGGGGTGTATTTATGTGTATAGGTGATGGGTGTGATGCTGCTGCTGCTGCCGGGTCATTGCATATTAAGTATCCGCCGCCCCCTTAGCTCGGGGCACAGTCAGTGCGGGACCCGCTTTCCTTTATGGAAAGTTCAAGGTGTCAGTGATGAGCGCAGCGAACTGTTGCTGAGCCCTCACCACGTGTCCTGCCAGCTGCACAGATGGCTGTCCCATATAGGATCCCCTGTACTAGGGATCCTATGTAGTGTGTGCTGGGGGGGGATCACATGCCACACACTGCCTGACGGCTTATGGCAGCTGCACTGAGCCAGAGTTATCAAAATTATGTGAGTTGGTGACTTGTGGGGCATATTTATTAATGTTTGGGGGATCATCCACACCACGATTCCACAATCCAAAGCGAAGATCATCCGGCATCGATGATTGGCGATCTGTTGGGAATCAGAGAAATTTTGCATGTTAAAAATCCTGTATTTGCCGATCACTATAATTTTTTTTTTGGCAGGATCGCCAAATCAGGAGACTCCAGCCGGATCGCAGAATTACAGCAATCGGGTGCAGATGTATTGGCCCCTTTAGTCCCGATAATTGAAATTTCTTATTACGGCGATGAGAAATTAAGGATCGAATGAAAAAAAAAAAAAAAAGGAGAAAAAGAGACCTGGCCGCGCTAGTGTGCGTGTGTGATCTGCTGATTGCACATGTGTGAGCGGGGAGTACCACCTGCAGTTCCCTTTTCCAGTAATGATTGCAGAGTGTAGCCCATAGGCTGCGATGGATAACATTTAGGGGGTCATTCCGAGTTGTTCGCTTGCTAGCTGTTTTTAGCAGACGTGCAAACGCAAAGCCCCCGCCCTCTGGGAGTGTATCTTAGCTCAGCAGAAGTGCGAACGAAAGGATCGCAGAGCGGCTACAAAATAATTTTGTGCAGTTTTAGAGTAGCTTCAGACCTACTCAGCGCTTGCGATCACTTCAGACTATTCAGTTCCGGATTTGACGTCACGAACACGCCCTGCGTTCGCCCAGCCACGCCTGCGTTTTTTCGAACACTCCCTGAAAACGGTCAGTTGACACCCAGAAACGCCCTCTTCCTGTCAATCACTCTGCGGCCAGCAGTGCGACTGAAAAGCTTTGCAAGACCTTGTGTACAAATACATCGGCTGTTGTGAAAGTACGTTGTGTGTGCGCATTGCGCCGTATATGCATGCGCAGAAGTGCCTTTTTTTGTATCAACGCTGTGCAGCGAACATTTTCAGCTAGTGATCAACTCGGAATGACCACCTTAGTACACCCAGTGGCTGTGCGAAAATATGCAACTACCAGGAATGAGGCGTCCACTGGAGGCATCTAAGATCCACCACTTGTGTACAAAGACATGGCAGACCCTATGGTGTTGCAGCATGGTTGCAAGACACCAGAGTTATCCCATTACCTCCCACCAGAGGCAGAACTCTGGGAGGCAATGGAGTCAGCTGCCGCCGGGCTCCTGCTTTGAAGGGGGGCACCTCTCCTCCTGTTCCGTGTGTTCAGCAACATTAATCAATTAAGTTAATTGACAGCAGCCGGTATCTCTTCCATAGCCGACTTCCCCACTAGTCACTACACCTTACAAATCACACCCTCTTTATTATAGATACACTGGAAGCAGACACCTTACTGATGAAGCTATTTGCTCCTATAAAGGAAGCATGAGAATTCTAACTATATGAAGTTATTTCTCTGACAATTACACGTAACTTCATATAGTTAGAATTCTCATACTTCCTATGCAACAGCAGATAGCTCCATCAGTAAGGTGCATGCTTCCAGTGTAATAGGTTGTGGGTTCTAATCCTGGATATGACACTTGCAAATTAATTGTCAGAGAAATAATCAGCACTGTCAGTGACTGAGCAGATCTATGTAGTGTGTGGCTGGACCCCTACATAGATCTGCCTAGTTGCAACGGGTTTTGTAGTAGCTTCATATAGTTAGAATGAGAGATGAGCGGGTTCAGTTTTACTCGGATTTCAAAGCGGCATCTTATCTGCTCACGGATGATATATGGGGGGGCACCAATATTTTTCTTGCCTCCGGGCAACTGGGACAAACTTACGCCACTGCCTCCCACAATTGCTCCCTGTCTATAATTCACTTTGCAAACAAATCCACACTATAATCACCGTAACAAGACCGCCAGGGCTCATGCGCAGTGGCAAAATAAAATGCTCCACGGCGTACAGCAGTGACATCACGTCCAATCTTCACCAGGCCCATAGCTCAGTACTGGAAATCGTGCAGAATCTGCAGTTTGATACTTAAGGGCCCCATACGCTACAACGATAATGCCCGATTTCATCCAATTTCGACCTGTCGGGCCGATAAATTGGATGAAAAGTGGCAAATCGGATGTGTTTTACATCCGATCCGATGTGCGGTCCCGTGAGCATCGGCTCGGCTCACCTAGATCGTTAGTGCTGCACTCGTGATATGTCAGTTCCTGCAGGCGTGGCTGGGATCGCATAAGATACATCGTATACAAAAGGACCGCATACGATGTATCCTATGCGATCCTGCCGGGGGCGGTTCAAGGGAAATCTTATGCGACATGAGGGTCTGACATGTCGCTGTAGTGTACGGGGCCCTTTAGACCGCTGAATCTTACATATCTGGGAGTAATTAAGGGGTAAATTACTTTTTGACGCCAACAGTTTGTGATGCAGATCTGTTTGGCTTACAAAATGTTTAATGGTTTATATCGTTTATATCCTATTTACAGCATAATAGTCAAACATCATCGGGGGCTTGACCTGTCAATAAGGCTACTGCTTCTGATTGGTTGGATGATGCTACTGAGCTGATCACTAGAGCGAATCGTCATACGGGAGTGGGGGTGGATGCTGGACTATTCTAAAGAGGAAATACGAGGGATAAATGGGCGCCCTTAGCCGCGAAGTGTGGAGCACGAGGTGGAACTGAAATTCACGGGGAACCAGTTCCACCTCCTCCATGTCTTGCACAGTAATTTCATAACGTGTATATGTGTACCACTGTGTAAAGTAACATGAATAAAGGGCACTACTGAGTGACATTATGTGAATAAGGGGCACTACTGAGTGACAATGTGAATAAGTGGCACAACTGTGTTGTGTAACGTGAATAAGGGGTGCTACTGTGTGGTGTAACATGAATAAGGGGCGCTACTGTGTAGAGTAACATGAATAAAGGGCACTACTGAGTGACATAATGTGAATAAGGGGCACTACTGAGTGACATAATGTGAATAAGGGGCACTACTGTGTGGTGTAACATGAATAACGGGCACTACTGTGTGGTGTAACATGAATAACGGGCACTACTGTGTGGTGTAACATGAATAAGGGGCACGACTCTGTGTTATGTGAATAAGGGGCACTACTGTGTGGTGTAATATGAATCAGGTGCACTACATGCGGTGTAATGGGGATAAGATTGTGCTACTGTGTAGAGTGATTTGATTTGGGGAAACTATTGTGTGACCACGCCCCTTCCTTGTGAAACCACGCCCCCTCCTTGTGAGACCACAGTCCCTCTATAAAGTATAGGAGGTAATGCACAAATTTATAGTTTGCATTGGGGTGCCTAAAACCTTAGCACTGGCCCTGGATCCGCCTAAGGGGAGGTGGAGGAGCAGGTGGTGGGGTAAATGCGTTCACCCCCTCTCCAGGACCACTTTATCCTCTGGGTGAGACTATATATTATTAGAAAAACTAGCATTTTCAGAATGGCTAATGAGCTTCATAAATTAGATTTTTGTCAGAAGCAATGAAGATTACCGGGCGTATTTACCAATAGACCGCATTCTCCAGCGGTACGCATGACAATCGTTATTATCTTTTAAGGCACCTCAGAGTACCATAGGGCCGTACAGGGAATATACATGTAACCGTGACACATGACATATCACTGGTGCAATAAATGTACATTGACAGCGTGGTCTTCAGGTTGCCGACTGTCGGGATTCCGGCGCACAGTATACCGGCGCTGGAATCCCGACAGCCGGCATACCGACAGATATTCTCCCTCGTGGGGGTCCACGACCCCCCTGCAGGGAGAATAAATAGCCGTGCCTGCAGCGTGGAGAGCGCAGCGAGCCCGCAAGGGGCTCATTTGAGCTCGCCACGCTGTCGGTATGCCGGCGGTCGGGCTCCCGGCGCCGATATGCTGGTCGCCGGGAGCCCGGCCGCCGGCATACCATACTACACCCCATTGACATTTCAGTGGAACAATATCGAGCAAGTAGCCAACAAAGTAGGTAGAATGTGGACAGGGGTGCATAACCCACTCTGGGGATATTCCCTGGAAACACCTGAAGCTTACTCAGGTCCGTCAGATCCGGACACCTGGGTCCATTAAGTCTGTATCCGACAACATAGACCCTGGACCCGTCACACCTTCAAAACAAGGGGCAACACCTCTCCGTTTTATAGAACGGTGCCTGGTGCCACCCCTGCTCCGATCCCCAAACACTGCAACATGTCACTCATGCTATGGCTGACAGGGGGCTGCGAGCGATATCACAAGACCCGTTCTACAGATGCACAGACCCCCAACTATAAAATTTGTACTTAAACCATCAGGTTTACGTACAAATCTGAATTTGGCCCACAAGAAGATGACGGGAATGTACACACACACACAAAATGGGAAGGAAAGGGAGACACTGTTTTATTTGTGTGCACAGCCTTAAGGGGATGCGTGCAAAAATCCTAGGGTCCCTTGGCAAGAATGGCCCATGAGCAGGGCCGGCTCGAGGCACATTCCTTAGGAGCGGCCGTTCTCGGCACCAGACTCCTAAGCGCGCCCGTCAGCCCTTTGCCATTTCAAATCAAGCGCCAATTCGTCAGCCAATCATAGCACGCAAACCGGTAGCAGCCGCTCCTGATTGGCTGCTAGAAGGCAAGCTTTGATTGGCGCACGAACCAGCGCCTAATTTTACATACCCGCCACTGGAGACCGGAATGAGGGGCAGGAAAAGTGCATGCTGAGCTCTCCTCCCCTCAGACACAGCAGCAGCGGAACCCGGCAGCGGGAGCAGCAGACCCCAGTAGCAGCAGAGTCCGTTGGGAGGCGGTGGTTAGCAGCACTACTGGGAGCAAGTGTGTATCAGGCACTGTGGGTGCATATGTGTATCTGGCTGGCACTGTGGGTGCATATGTGTATCTGGCACTGTGGGGGTATATGTGTATCTGGCTGGCACTGTGGGTGCATATGTGTATCTGGCTGGCACTGTGGGTGCATATGTGTATCTGGCACTGTGGGGGTATATGTGTATCTGGCTGGCACTGTGGGTGCATATGTGTATCTGGCACTGTGGGGGTATATGTGTATCTGGCTGGCACTGTGGGGGTATATGTGTATCTGTCACTATTGGGGACATATGTGTATCTAGCTGGCACTGTGGGGGTATATGTGTATCTGGCACTACTGGGGGCATACTGTATGTGTATCTGTCACTGCCGGGGGCATATGTGTATCTGGGACTGCTCTACTGGGGACATATGTATATCTGGCACTGCACTACTGGGGGCATACGTATATCTGGCACTACTAGGGGCATATGTGTATCTGGCACTACTGGGGGCATATGTGTATCTGGCACTGTGGGTGCATATGTGTATCTGGCACTGTGGGTGCATATGTGTATCTGGCTGGCACTGTGGGGGTATATGTGTATCTGGCACTATTGGGGATATATGTGTATCTGGCACTATACTGGGGGGACATATGTGTAAGGTTGCTAATTGTGTGTGTAGAGGGGGTCTGCCCCTGTTTACAGCTAACTGAATTGACCTCAAACTGTGAGACATGGGGGAGTAGCCACAAACACACAAAGAGGGATATTCAATTTTCTCTGACGTCCTAAGTGGATGCTGGGACTCCGTAAGGACCATGGGGATTAGCGGCTCCGCAGGAGACTGGGCACAACTAAAGAAAGCTTTAGGACTACCTGGTGTGCACTGGCTCCTCCCACTAAGACCCTTCTCCAGACCTCAGTTAGAATCTTGTGCCCGGCTGGGCTGGATGCACACTAGGGGCTCTCCTGAGAGAAAGTATATTTTAGGTTTTTTATTTTACAGTGAGATCTGCTGGCAACAGACTCACTGCAGCGAGGGACTAAGGGGAGAAGAAGCGAACCTACCTAACTGGTGGTAGTTTGGGCTTCTTAGGCTACTAGACACCATTAGCTCCAGAGGGGTCGACCACAGGACCCGACCTCGATGTTCGGTCCCGGAGCCGCGCCACCGGCCCCCTTACAGAGCCAGAAGCAAGAAGTGTTCCGGAAAATCGGCGGCAGAAGACTTCTGTCTTCACCAAGGTAGCGCACAGCACTGCAGCTGTGCGCCATTGCTCCTCATGCACACCTCACACTCCGGTCACTGATGGGTGCAGGGCGCTGGGGGGGGGGCGCCCTGAGCAGCAATATAAACACCTTGCCTGGCAAATCATCACAATATATAGCCCCAGGGCTATATATGTGATAAATTACCCCTGCCAGAATCCATAAAAAAGCGGGAGAAAAGTCAGCGAAAAAGGGGCGGAGCTATCTCCCTCAGCACACTGGCACCATTTTCTCTTCACAGTGCAGCTGGAAGACAGCTCCCCAGGCTCTCCCCTGTAGTTTTCAGGCTCACAGGGTTAAAAAGAGAGGGGGGGCACTAAATTTAGGCGCAATATTGTTTATACAAGCAGCTATTGGGGGGAAAATCACTCAGTTATAGTGTTAATCCCTGCATTATATAGCGCTCTGGTGTGTGCTGGCATACTCTCTCTCTGTCTCCCCAAAGGACTTTGTGAGGTCCTGTCCTCAGTCAGAGCATTCCCTGTGTGTGTGCTGTGTGTCGGTACGGCTATGTCGACATGTGGGATGAGGAAGGTTACGTGGAGGTGGAGCAGAGGCCGATAAATGGGATGTCGCCCCCTGTGGGGCCGACACCAGAGTGGATGGATAGGTGGACGGTATTAACCGACAATGTCAACTCCTTACATAGAAGGCTGGATGACGTAAAACAGCTGTGGGACAGCCGGCTTTTCCGCCCGCGCCTGCCCAGGCGTCTCAAAGGCCATCAGGGGCTCAAAAAAGCGCCCGTTACCTCAGATGGCAGACACAGATTGAGACATATACACAATCCACTAGGAACATCCGTTACATGATCTCGGCAATGAAAAATGTGTTACGCATTTCTGACATGAACCCAAGTACCACATAAAAGGGGTTTTATTTTTGGGGAGAAAAAGCAGCCAGTGTTTTGTTCCCCCATCAGATGAATGAATGAAGTGTGTAAAGTAGCGTGGGTTCCCCCGATAAGAAACTGGTAATTTCTAAAAAGTTACTGATGGCGTACCCTTTCCCGCCAGAGGATAGGTCACGTTGGGAGATATCCCTTAGGGTGGATAAGGCGCTCACACATTTGTCAAAAAAGGTGGCACTGCCGTCTTAGGATACGGCCACCTTGAAGGAGCCTGCTGATAAAAAGCAGGAGGCTATCCTGAAGTCTGTATATACACACTCAGGCTATATACTGAGACCTGCAATTGCCTCAGCATAAATAGTGCTGCTGCAGCGTGGTCTGATACCCAGTCAGATAATATTAATACTCTAAGACAGGGATAATAGTTTGCTAACATAGAGCATATTAAAGACGTCGTCTTAGATATAAAGGATGCACAGAGGGATATTTGCCGGCTGGCATCCAGAATTAATGCAATGTCCATTCTGCCAGGAAGGTATTAGAAACCCGGCAGTGGACAGGTGATGCTGCCTATAAAAGGCACATGGTGATTCTGCCTTATAAGGGTGAGGAATTGTTTGGGGATGGTCTCTGGGACCTCGTATCCACAGCAACAGCTGGGAAGAAAAAATTTTTACCTCAGGTTTCCTCACAGCCTAAGAAAGCACTGTATTTTCAGGTACAGTCCTTTCGGCTTCACAAAAGCAAGCGGGTCAAAGGCGCTTCCTTTCTGCACAGAGACAAGGGAAGAAGGAAAAAGCTGCACCAGCAGCCAGTTCCCAGGATCAAAAATCTTCCCCCGCTTCCTCTGAGTCCACCGCATGACGTTGGGGCTCCACAGGTGGAGACAGGTGCGGTAGGGGCGCGTCTCGGGAACTTCAGGGACCAGTGGGCTTGTCCACAGGTGGATCCCTAGGTTCTGCAAATAGTATCACAGGGATACAGGCTGGAGTTCGAGGCGACTCCCCCTCGCCGTTACCTCACATCAGCCTTGCCTGCTGCCCTCGGAGAAAGGTAGTACTGGCGGCAATTCACAAGCTGTACTTCCAGCAGGTGAAATCAAGGTACCCCTCCTTCAACAAGGCCGGGGTTACTATTCCAAAATGTTGTGGTACCGAAACCAGACGGTTCGGTGAGACCCATTCTAAAATTGAAAGCCTTGAACACTTATATACGAAGGTTCAAGTTCAAAATGGAATCGCTCAGGGCGATTATTGCAAGCCTGGAGAATTTCATGGTATCACTGGACATCAAGGATGCTTACCTGCATGTCCCTATTTACCCTCTTCACCAGGAGTACCTCAAAATTGTGGTACAGGATTGTCATTACCAATTCCAGACGTTGCCGTTGGTCTGTCCCCGGCACCGAGGTATTTACCAAGGTAATGGCCGAAATAATTATCCCGTACTTGGACGATCTCCTTATAAAGGCGAGGTCCAGGGAGCAGTTGTTCGTCGGAGTAGCACTATCTCGGGAAGTGCTACAACAGCACGGCTGGATTCTGAATATTCCAAAGTCGCAGCTGGTTCCTACGACGCGTCTACTGTTCCTGGGTATGGTTCTGGACACAGAACAGGATAAAAAGGGTTTCTCCCGGAGGAGAAGTCCAAGGAGTTGTCGTCTCTAGACAGAGACCTCCTAATACGTATACAGGTGTCGGTGCATAAATGCACGCGAGCCCTGGGAAGGATGGTAGCTTCTTACGAAGAAATTCCATTCGCCAGGTCCCATGCAAGGATTTTCCAGTGGGATCTGTTGGACAAGTGGTCCGGGTCGCATCTTCAGATGCATCGGCGGATAACCCTGTCTCCAAGGGCCAGGGTGTCGCTGTTGTGGTGGCTGCAGAGTGCTCATCTTCTAGGGGGCCGCAGATTCGGCATACAGGACTGGGTCCTGGTGACCACGGATGCCAGCCTTCGAGGCTGGGGGGCAGTCACACAGGGAAGAAACTTCCAAGGCTATGGAAAAGTCAGGAGACTTCCCTACACATAAATATTCTGGAACTAAGGGCCATTTACAATGCCCTAAGTCAGGCTAGACCCCTGCTTCAACATCGGCCGGTGCTGATCCAGTCAGACAACATCACGGCGGTCGCTCATGTAAACCGACAGGGCGGCACAAGAAGCAGGATGGCGATGGCAGAAGCCACAAGGATTCTCCGATGGGCGGAAAATCATGTGTTAGCACTGTCAGCAGTGTTCATTCCCGGAGTGGACAACTGAGAAGCAGACTTTCTCAGAAGACACGACCTCCACCCGGGAGAGTGGGGACTTCATCCAGAAGTTTTCCAAATGATTGTACACCGCCTCAACAAAAAGCTACAAAGATATTGCGCCAGGTCAAGGGACCCTCAGGCGATAGCTGTGGATGCTCTGGTAACACCGTGGGTGTACCAGTCGGTGTATGTGTTCCCTTCTCTGCCTCTCTTACCCAGGGTAATGAGAATAATAAGAAGGAGAGGAGTAAGAACTATACTCATTGTTCCGGGTTGGCCAAGAAGAGCTTGGTAACCAGAACTCCAAGAAATTATCTCAGAGGACCCATGGCCTCTGCCGCTCAGACAGGACCTGCTGCAGCAGGGGGCCTGTCTGTTCCAAGACGTACCGCGGCTGCGTTTGACGGCATGGTGGTTGAACGCCGGATCCTGAAGGAAAAGGGCATTCCGGAGGAAGTTATCCCTACGCTATTTAAAGCTAGGAAAGAAGTGAACGCAAACCATTATCACCGCATATGGTGGAAATATGTTGCGTGCTGTGAGGCCAGGAAGGCCCCAAAGGAGAAATTTCAGCTAGGTCGATTTCTGCACTTCCTACAGTCAGAGGTGACTATGGGCCTAAAATTGGGTTCCATGAAGGTCCAGATTTCGGCTCTATCGATTTTCTTCCAAAATAGAACTGGCTTCACTGCCTGAAGTTCGGACTGTTGTTAAGGGAGTGCTGCATAGTCAGCCCCCGTTTGTGCCTCAAGTGGCACCGTGGGATCTCAACGTGGTGTTGGATTTCCTGAAGTCGCATTGGGTTGAGCCACTTAAATCCGTGGAGCTACAATACCTCACGTGGAAAGTGGTCATGATGTGGGCCGTGGCGTCGGCCAGGCGTGTATCAGAATTGGCGGCTTTGTCATACAAAAGCCCTTATCTGTATTTTATATGGATAAGGCGGAATTGAGGACTCGTTCCCAATTCCTTCCTAAGGTGGTATCAGTTTTTCATGTGAACCAACCTATTGTGGTGCCTGCGGCTACTTGGGACTTGGAGGATTCCAAGTTACTGGACGTAGTCAGGGCCCTGAAAATTATATGTTTCCAGGACGGCTGGAGTCAGGAAAACTGACTCGCTGTTTATCCTGTATGCACCCAACAAGCTGGGTGCTCCTGCTTCTAAGCAGACTATTGCTCGCTGGATCTGTAGCACGATTCAACTTGCACATTCTGCGGCTGGACTGCCGCACCCTAAATCTGTAAAAGCCCATTCCACGAGGAAAGTGGGCTCTTCTTGGGCGGCTGCCCGAGGGGTCTCGGCTTTACAACTTTGCCGAGCTGTTACTTGGTCAGGTTCAAACATTTTTGCAACAGTCTACAAGTTTGATACCCTGGCTGAGGAGGACCTAGAGTTTGCTCATTCGGTGCTGCAGAGTCATCCGCACTCTCCCGCCCGTTTGGGAGCTTTGGTATAATCCCCATGGTCCTTACGGAGTCCCAGCATCCACTTAGGACGTCAGAGAAAATAAGATTTTACTCACCGGTAAATCTATTTCTCGTAGTCCGTAGTGGATGCTGGGCGCCCATCCCAAGTGCGGATTGTCTGCAATACTTGTTTATAGTTATTGCCTAACTAAAGGGTTATTGTTGAGCCATCTGTTGAGAGGCTCAGTTATATTTCATACTGTTAACTGGGTATTGTATCACGAGTTATACGGTGTGATTGGTGTGGCTGATATGAGTCTTACCCGGGATTCAAAATCCTTCCTTATTGTGTCAGCTCTTCCGGGCACAGTATCCTAACTGAGGTCTGGTGGAGGGTCTTAGTGGGAGGAGCCAGTGCACACCAGGTAGTCCTAAAGCTTTCTTTAGTTGTGCCCAGTCTCCTGCGGAGCCGCTAATCCCCATGGTCCTTACGGAGTCCCAGCATCCACTACGGACTACGAGAAATAGATTTACTGGTGAGTAAAATCTTATTTTTTGAAAAGTCTGTTGGGTGTCTGTTTTTTCCTATCTAATAGACAGGAAAAAAACAGACACCCAACCGACTTTTCAAAAATTTGAATTCCCCCCAAAGAGTGAATCTGCTGGGAACCAACCAATAGAAGAACCAGGAGGGAAAAGGAAAATAGAGGGGCAGCAGAGATGGATGTGGGGTCGCACATGTGCACAGATAGAGGCTGCACTGCCGGTGTAAACAACTGCACCTCTGCCTGTGTAAGCCAAACAGCAGTTCATGTCACAGTCTATAGAGGCATCAGCTTAAAGCTTTGAACTGGGGACTGGACCTGCAGACAGATGCCTCTTTGACCCGCGGCATGGAATAGGCCTGTGTACATGATCCACTTTGTAAATTTCTGCGGTGAGGTGTTTATGAAGCATTTCATATCAACGCTGACCCAAGCTCTGGTGATGCCCGTATTGGAGATGTGCACCGGAAATTTTTCGGGTTTTGTGTTTGGATTCGGTTCCGCGGCCGTGTTTTGGATTCGGACGCGTTTTTAATACCAAAAGACACAAAAAGAGGGTGTACACTGACAGTGAATGCGCAATAAAAGCAGACTGAGCAGCCTTGCTACTACACCAGGAGGGACAAACACATAAATCCCTAAGAATTCAAGTACTAGGAAAATGTGCAGCATGCATTGGCGCTCAAACCGTAAGATGAATCCCTTGAATTGTGGAGGGATGAACGGAATGAAACCAAGTATGGTTACAAGATAAAGTGCATTTATTATTGTGAAACAAACACACCAACACAAATTAACAATAAAATGTACAGGTTTAAAAATACAGATTAAAAAACAGGTTTAAAAAAAACAAAAAACAAACGTGGACTGGGAGGCAGTGACTTGTTTAAAGTGCCTGTGCGGTAAGTGAATGATCAATCTCTCACCATCTGGTGGCCCTGCGGTGGGCTAGCTTAGAGTAAGCAGTAATGGTCCAGAGCTGAAATAGCCCGGCACCACCGCATGGAGCATAGATCAGCACGTGTGTTCTTCCAATGGTATCACCGCTCCTTTGTCCAGTCCTCTATACAACGTCACTCCTCTTTCGGATTGTATTAGATGGAATTCTCACAACGGATGTGTACCCACATGTAAGTCCCAAAAAAAAATTTTTTTTGGGGACTTACATGTGGGTACACATCCGTTGTGAGAATTCCATCTAATACAATCCGAAAGAGGAGTGACCCTACTCGGGTAATAGGGAAGGACTAGTGGGAATATAAAGTACCACAAAGTTTGGTCAGAGAGGGTCTTCTCCATGAAAGGTATATGAAAACGAGATGGAATTCTGGCTTCAAATCGAAATTAGATCTCCACTACACTAAGATTATGGAAAAAGGTGGTCTTTCCAGTAACAAAGATGGCCGACAAGGATTCAATTATAACGATCTGCCAATGTATGACAAGATGGATGAAATAAAACCGTCTGACATCTAAACTGGGACAATATATTGCATATTTTATGGACAGCATAAGTCCTGAGTGAGGAATTCTCCAAGAGATTTGCCATTGAGGTGATCGCTGCGGCCGGGATAGTACTTCCGGTAAAGTAATGGAACGCACATCGCGACACTTCCGGCCGGCGCTGGAACACAAAGTGCGTAATTTCCGGTAGTACGAGCCGGTGAGATGAGGCGCACTTTGGGAATACAGGTGACATCAATGAAAATTAGACACATGGGTATAAATAGATGCCCAGATCTATATCCTCCATCCAAAACTTGAGAAAGGTCAGAGGTACTTGACCGAAACGCGTTGTATCTGGATAGAGGACTGGACAAAGGAGCGGTGATACCATTGGAAGGACCCACGTGCTAATCTATGCTCCATGCGGTGGTGCCGGGCTATTTCAGCTCTGGACCATTACTGCTTACTCTAAGCTAGCCCACCGCAGGACCACCAAATGGTGAGAGATTGATCATTCACTTACCGCACAGGCACTTTAAACAAGTCACTGCCTCCCAGTCCACGTTTGTTTTTGTTTTTTAAAATCTGTTTTTTAATCTGTATTTTTAAACCTGTACATTTTATTGTTCATTTGTGTTGGTGTGTTTGTTTCACAATAATAAATGCACTTTATCTTGTAACCATACTTGGTTTCATTCCGTTCATCCCTCCACAATTCAAGGGATTCATCTTACGGTTTGAGCGCCAATGCATGCTGCACATTTTCCTAGTACTTGAATTCGGACGCGTTTTGGCAAAACCTCCCTGAAATTTTTTTTGTCGGATTCGGGTGTGTTTTGGATTTGGGTGTTTTTTTTTCAAAAAACCCTCAAAAACAGCTTAAATCATAGAATTTGGGGTAATTTTGATCCTATAGTATTATTAATCTCAATAACCATAATTTCCACTCATTTCCAGTCTATTCTGAACACCTCACAATATTATTTTTAGTCCTAAAATTTGCACCAAGGTCGCTGGATGACTAAGCTAAGCGACCCAAGTGGGCGGCACAAACACCTGGCCCATCTAGGAGTGGCACTGCAGTGTCAGACAGGATGGCACTTAAAAAAATTGGCCCCAAATATCACATGATGCAAAGATAAATTTAAAAAAAAGAGGGTATGTTGTATAAACAGGACATGCACACTTTAACAAACCCATCATTTCAGCCACAGGGTCTGCCACACGACTGTGGTTGAAATGACTGGTTGGTTTCGCCCCCCACCAAAAAAAGAAGCAATCAATCTCTCCTTGCTCAAACTGGCTCTACAGAGGCAAGATGTCCACCTCATCATCATCCTCCGATTCCTCACCCCTTTCACTGTGTACATCCCCCTCCTCACAGAGTATTAATTCGTCCCCACTGGAATCCATCATCTCAGGTCCCTGTGTACTTTCTGGAGGCAATTGCTGGTGAATGTCTCCACGGAGGAATTGATTATAATTCATTTTGATGAACATCATCTTCTCCACATTTTGTGGAAGTAACCGCGTACGCCGATCGCTGACAAGGTGACTGGCTGCACTAAACACTCTTTCGGAGTACACACTGGAGGGGGGGGCAACTTAGGTAAAATAAAGCCAATTTGTGCAAGGGCCTCCAAATTGCCTATTTTTCCTGCCAGTATATGTACGGACTGTCTGACATGCCTACTTGGATGCTGTCACTCATATAATCCTCCACCATTCTTTCAATGGTGACATAATCATATGCAGTGACAGTAGACGACATGTCAGTAATCGTTGGCAGGTCCTTCAGTCTGGACCAGATGTCAGCACTCGCTCCAGACTGCCCTGCATCACCGCCAGCTGGTGGGCTCGGAATTCTTAGCCTTTTCCTCGCAGCCCCAGTTGCGGGAGAATGTGAAGGAGGAGCTGTTGACGGGTCACGTTCCGCTTGAGTTGACAAGTGTCTCACCAGCAGGTCTTTGAACCTCTGCAGACTTGTGTCTGCCGGAAAGAGAGATACAACGTAGGCTTTAAACCTAGGATCGAGCACGGTGGCCAAAATGTAGTGCTCTGATTTTAACAGATTGACCACCCGTGAATCCTGGTTAAGCGAATGAAGGGCTCCATCCACAAGTCTGACATGCCTAGCGGAATCGCTCCGCTTTAGCTCCTCCATCAATCTCTCCAGCTGCTTCTGCAAAAGCCTGATGAGTGGAATGACCTGACTCAAGCTGGCAGTGTCTGAACTGACTTCACGTGTGGCAAGTTCAAAGGGTTGCAGAATCTTGCACAACGTTGAAATCATTCTCCACTGCGCTTGAGTCAGATGCTTTCCCCCTCCTTTGCCTATATCGTAGGCAGATGTATAGGCTTGAATGGCCTTTTGCTGCTCCTCCATCCTCTGAAGCATATAGAGGGTTGAATTCCACCTCGTTACCACCTCTTGCTTCAGTTGATGGCGGGGCAGGTTCAGGAGTGTTTGCTGGTGCTCCAGTCTTCGGCACGCGGTGGCTGAATGCCGAAAGTGGCCCGCAATTCTTCGGGCCACCGACAGCATCTCTTGCACGCCCCTGTCGTTATTTAAAAAATTCTGCACCACCAAATTCAATGTATGTGCAAAACATGGGACGTGCTGGAATTTGCCCACATGTAATGCACGCACAATATTGGTGGCGTTGTCCGATGTCACAAATCCCCAGGAGAGTCCAATTGGGGTAAGCCATTCTGCAATGATGTTCCTCAGTTTCCGTAAGAGGTTTTCAGCTATGTGACTCTTATGGAAAGTGGTGATACAAAGCATAGCCTGCCTAGGAACGAGTTGGCGTTTGCGAGATGCTGCTACTGGTGCCGCAGCTGCTGTTGTTGCTGCTGGAGGCAATACATCTACCCAGTGGGCTGTCACAGTCATATAGTCCTGAGTCTGCCCTGCTCCACTTGTCCACATGTCCGTGGTTAAGTGGACATTGGGTACAACTGCATTTTTTAGGACACTGGTGAGTCTTTTTCTGACGTCTGTGTACATTCTCGGTATCGCCTGCCTAGAGAAGTGGAACCAAGATGGCATTTGGTACCGGGGACACACTACCTCAAGAAATTCTCTATTTCCCTGTGAACTAACGCCGGATACCGGACGCACGTCTAACACCAATGAGGCTGCCAAGGCCTGAGTTATCCGCTTTGCAACAGGATGACTGCTGTGATATTTCATCTTCCTCGCAAAGGACTGTTGGACAGTCAATTGCTTACTGCAAGTAGTACAAGTGGTCTTCCGACTTCCCCTCTGGGATGATGATCGACTCCCAGCAGCAACAACAGCAGCGCCAGTAGGCGTTACACTCAAGGGTCTATCGGAGGAATCCCAGTCAGGAGAGGATTCGTCAGACTTGCCAGTGACATGGCCTGCAGGACTATTGGCGTTCCTGTCTAAGGAGGAAATTGACACTGAGGGAGTTGGTGGTGTGGTTTGCAGGAGCTTGGTTACAAGAAGAAGGGATTTAGTTGTCAGTGGACTGCTTTCTCTGTCACCCAAAGTTTTTGAACTTGTCAATGACTTCTGATGAATGCGCTCCAGGTGACGTATAAGGGAGTATGTTTCTAGGTGGTTAACGTCCTTACCCCTACTTATTACAGCTTGACAAAGGCAACACACGGCTTGACACCTGTTGTCCGCATTTCTGTTAAAATAGTTCCACACCGAAGAGGTGATTTTTTTTGTAATTTGGCCAGGCATGTCAATGTGCCTGACTTAAACAAACCACCTCACCATCAGAATCCTCCTTGACAATTTCCTCCTCAGCGCCAACAACACCCATATCCTCATCCTGGTATACTTCAACAGTGACATCTTCAAGAACTGGACTGTGGGTGCTCCTTCCAGCACTTCCAGGGGGCGTGCAAATGGTGGAAGGAGCCACCTCTTCCCGTCCAGTGTTGGGAAGGTCAGGCATCGCAACCGACACAATTGGACTCTCCTTGGGGATTTGTGATTTAGAAGAACGCACAGTTCTTTGCTGTGCTTTTGCCATCTTAACTCTTTTCAGTTTTCTAGCGGGAGGATGAGTGCTTCTATCCTCATGTGAATCTGAACCACTAGCCATGAACATAGGACAGGGCCTCAGCCGTTCCTTGCCACTCCATGTCGTAAATGGCATATTGGCAAGTTTACGCTTCTCCTCAGACGCTTTTAATTTTGATTTTTGGGTCATTTTACTGAACTTTAGTTTTTTGGATTTAACATGCTCTCTACTATGACATTGGGCATCGGCCTTGGCAGACAACGTTGATGGCATTGAATCGTCTCTGCCATGACTAGTGGCAGCAGCTTCAGTACTAGGTGGAAGTGGATCTTGATCTTTCCCTATTTCACCCTCCACATTTTTGTTCTCCATTTTTTAATGTGTGGAATTATATGCCAGTAATATTATTATATCAATAGCAATGGCCTACTGTACTGTACAACTATATACTGTTGGTCACCAAAATGCTGCACTGTACTACTATATATACTTGTCAAAGTCGAAAAATATTGCAGTACACACATCACGTACAAACTACACACAGATGGCCTCCGTGCACGCACTTGTTCTGCCGTGCGTGCACATATTCGCAATTTGCGTATGGTCGCTCCCGTGGTCCTGCGTATTAGCGCGTGGTATGAGTAATTATGGTAGAGTTTGTGTTCGCATGGAAAAGCCATCAAAACTCATTACATATTTATCCAAATAGTGCACAATGTACACATAGTCTCCCTGCACCACACCAGCAAGTTACAATAGTTTAAATGGTATCAGAACAAAGGGATTCACCTTTACAGGATAGGAGGGGACAGAACAAGGTTATAAGGTGGTGTTTGGTATCCAGCTGTAGGGTATATTAAGGGAAATATTCCGGTGTTGGTTTGCTGAAGATTGCACGCTCCTGCGAATAGTTATGCACAGGAGCAGAATATAAATATTAACTGTAATTACTGTACATTTGGTATGCGGCGGGAACCCAGAGGAGAACATCTACAAGTGCACCTGGAACAGACATGGCCCACCTATTCAAACCAACCTATGACCTCTCCTGTACTGTAAATGACCATCCATGTCTCCAATGGACAAAGAGATTACAGTATCCATTGTATTATGTTTTAGACTATTGTATAAAAGAGCCAGCTGCATGCCCGGTCAGACACAGACTCTGAAGGTCATCTACCTTGATGACTGAGGACCAGACTGGGAAGCGCAGGCGAAACCAAACACGTATGTACCGTTGACTGTAGCCATTATTCTATTCTATTGTATTGTATTGTTTATATTGTAACCACCTGCAAGTAAAGAACCGTTAGTGGGTTAGACCCCAACATACTTTTGCATTACAATTGGTGTCGTGTCCCATTTCCTTTTCTAAGGTTTAAAGTGTATTTACAGCCACTCAGGCTGCTGCATTGTGTTAACAGCATATAGGCCTGTGTACGCAAACTGTGTAGTCACTACGCCCTTTCGGCGTACGTACGCAGAGTGCGTACACTGGCCCTCATTCCGAGTCGTTCGATCGGTAATTTTCTTCGCATCGCAGCGTTTTTCTGCTTAGTACGCATGCGCAATGTTCGCACTGCGACTGCGCCAAGTAATTTTGCTATGAAGATAGTTTTTTTACTCACGGCTTTTTCTTCGCTCCGGCGATCGTAGTGTGATTGACAGGAAATGGGTGTTACTGGGCGGAAACACGGCGTTTTATGGGCGTGTGGGAAAAAACGCTACCGTTTCCGGAAAAAACGCGGGAGTGGCTGGAGAAACGGGGGAGTGTCTGGGCGAACGCTGGGTGTGTTTGTGACGTCAAACTAGGAACGACAAGCAGTGAACTGATCGCAGATGCCGAGTAAGTCTGAAGCTACTCTGAAACTGCTAAGTAGTTTGTAATCGCAATATTGCGAATACATCGTTCGCAATTTTAAGAAGCTAAGATTCACTCCCAGTAGGCGGCGGCTTAGCGTGTGTAACTCTGCTAAAATCGCCTTGCGAGCGAACAACTCGGAATGAGGGCCACTGTGCGATCTTGTGTACGTAAGGTTTGTGAACTAAATAAGAGTGAAAGGTTAATTACAGCGGCCGCAGCGGCTCAATATTAAAGTGTATTAAGTGTGTTTAAAGTATAGCTTTTAGTCCTGTACATAAACCGACGTTTACATACTGCTCACAAAAATGCAGCACAGATATGGAATGGATACTTGCAGTGACACAGAGCTGCAAGATACAGCAATGGCCTACTGTACTGTACAACTATACAGGGGCGTATCTTCTAATAGGCCAGGATGGCACTCGCCAGGGGCGCCGGCAGAATTGGGGCGCCGCCCGGATGTGCCACCTGCAGCCAGTTGATATAATGAAATAATAGTGACAGTGAGTCGGTGATGGCGCAGGGTGACCTGCAGACGTGTCTGTGAGAGCCTTGTGTCCCGGACTCCCACTCATTGTTCCAGCGGCAGTGGGCGCTCTCTCTGTCCACATTCCAGCCAGCCAAGGGGGAGGCGCCGTCCGCAGACACCGCTCTCTTTCTCTGTGACAGCGGGCAGCGGGGCTGCTTTGCTGATCATACCTCGGACACAACAAACGGCGCTTGTGTGAATATTGAGCGGGTGAGAAGTGCTGATGCATAAGTAAGTGACGGGGATGATTGGGCACTGCAGTTGGTGCTGACTCAGCGCTGGTACAAAGAGATGCAAACAAGGCTGTGTCCATGCTCTGGGTGAGAGGGTGGGGGGCAGCAGCGGTGCCTGAGCACTGCGGGGAAGGGGAGATTTGGTATGGGAGAAACGTTTAGCAGGAGGGTGTCTGGAAGCGACCTCCCATTTTCCAAACAGCATATTGAGGAGAAGGCATATTAGGGGTGCAATATTGAGGCGATAGCATATGGGAGGCCAGTATATTAAGATATTCAGAGGACTATTGAGAAGGTGTATGGGGGGATGGTCTATTGGGGAGAAGGGGTACATGAGGGGAGCTGGTCTATTGAGTATTAGGGTATATGGGGGGAGCTGGTCTATTGAGTATTAGGGTATATGGGGGAAGCTGGTCTATTGAGTATTAGGGTATATGGGGGAAGCTGGTCTATTGAGTATTAGGGTATATGGGGGGAGCTGGTCTATTGAGGAGAAGGGTATATGGGGATGGTCTATTGAGGAGAAGGGGTACATGAGGGGAGCTGGTCTATTGAGGAGAAGGGTATATGGGGGAGCTGGTCTATTGAGGAGAAGGGTATATGGGGGATGTCACGATCCAGGTAATTCCTTATCAGTATTTACCTTCCAAATGCCTCCTGAGACTGTCCCAGCGTTCCAAGCCTGGATTCCATCTGCACTGTCTGTGTGCAGCACGCTGCATCTCATTGTTTCTAATCTCTTTACTGTGATTCTGGCAGCATCAGGGTTAAGTTTCACATGCAAGTTACAAACAGTCTTTCCCTCCAAGTTCAAACATGGGCGCAGCCATGTTTGTTTTCATCACATGTTACTTTTCAGCCAATCAGCTGCACTCTGGTTTCTACCTAATTACCCAGCAGCTGCACTCTAGACTCTGCTTAATCAGCCAGCCAATCCCTGTTTCCCAGCTGGTATAAATATCTTGTTCCTGGGGTGGAAAGAGGTCAGTGCTTCAATTGTCTACAGTGATTCCAGTGTGCAGTTCTTCCATGGACTTTCTCTACAGTACAGCCTGACTCTGCAGTGTCTACATTGCTCCCTGTGACTGGCAGTTACCTGAGACCGGCTTCCAGCTTCTAGCTTCCAGCGGTGCTCTGCCCTGCCAGTAACCATCGGTGTTCCGCCATCGATCCCAAGTCTCCATCGGTGTTCCGCCATCGATCCCAAGTCTCCATCGGTGTTCCGCCATCGATCCCAAGTCTCCATCGGTGTTCCGCCATCGATCCCCAGTAACCATCGGTGTTCCGCCATCGATCCCCAGTAACCATCGGTGTTCCGCCATCGATCCCCAGTAACCATTGGTGTCCGCCATCGATCCCAAGTCTCCGTCGGTGTTCCGCCATCGATCCCAAGTCTCCATCGGTGTTCCGCCATCGATCCCAAGTCTCCATCGGTGTTCCGCCATCGATCCCAAGTCTCCATCGGTGTTCCGCCATCGATCCCAAGTCTCCATCGGTGTTCCGCCATCGATCCCAAGTCTCCATCGGTGTTCCGCCATCGATCCCAAGTCTCCATCGGTGTTCCGCCATCGATTCCAAGTCACCATCGGTGTTCCGCCATCGATCCCAAGTATTTCTCTGAACTGTGATTCCTATTACCTGTACCAAGTCCCAGTATTCCTCTGAACTGTGTTTAATAAAACCTTTGAACTTTCCTTCGTTGTCTTGGTCACGCCTTCGGGCATTTGTTCTAAAGGTTCCCTGCATGTCCAAGAACCCTGTACTGCCTCCCAGGTACACATATACCTCAGCCCCTACAACTGAGGCTCCCCCTGGTCAGCACCAGCCCTCAGTTGTGACAGGGGAGCTGGTCTATTGAGGAGAAGGGTATATGGGGGGAGCTGGTCTATTGAGGAGAAGGGTATGGTGGTAACCAACATGGGGAGAAGAGCTGCAGATGTCTGGCATTTGGGGGGTGGAGGGTTTGCTGGCATTTTGAAGGGGAAGCAGAAATGGTAATGAAGAGATGCTGGTAGTTTAGAGGATGACGGATATCAGGTTAGCAGGCATGCTAAGGAAAAGGGATATAGAGGTGGAGGGGGGGTGCTGGTGTTTACAGTAGATGGGATATGTATGGTGGTGTCATGAGAAGTTAGCTGGCAAATTAAGAAGGGGTGTGTGCTAAAGGAGAAGGGTATGGGGGGCTGATGTGTTAGAGTGAAGGCACATAGCTGTTTTTAAAGGAGGGAACAGACTGGGAGAGGATGACTTGTGGAAAGGCAAGATGGAAGGAGGCTTGGATTTTGGTGAAGGGCAATATACTGTAACCGTAGAATGGCTGATATCATGGGACAGTAGTTAGTGCTCAGCTACACAGCAATTGTTCATACATATGTACTGGTGTAATGAATATCATTACTGCCTCACAGCACTGAGGTCATGGGTTTGATTCCCAACAAGGCCCTAACTGTGTGGAGTTTGTGTATTCTCCCTGTGCATTCGTGAGTTCCACCGAGTACTCCGGTTTTCTCCCACAATCCAAAAATATACTTGTAGGTTAATTGTTGTCTCCCACCAAAAATAAAATAAACCTTGCCTACTGTGTGTGTGCATGTACATGTGTTTAGGGCAGACTAGATGGGCCAAGTGGTTCTTATCCGATGCCAAATTCTTTGTTTCTATGTACAGTACCTGGTGTGGCCCGTAGACTCGCACAGCAGGCAGAAGTCACAATGATCATCAAACACAAAATAAACTACAGCTTATGGCAGCCCTTACTGTGGGCAATGTGTAAGGTCCACTACTACTGTGGGCATAATGTGCAAGGGACACTTCTACTGTGGGCATAATGTGAAGGGGGCACTACTACTGTGGGCATAATGTGCAAGGGACACTTCTACTGTGGGCATAATGTGAAGGGGGCACTAGTACTGTGGGCCTAATGTGTAAGGGGCACTACTGCTGTAAAGGACTTTACTATGCCATACTACTGTGTGGTGTAATTTGAATTTAGGGTACCAGTGTGTGGCCACAGCTCTTTCCCACAAACAATTACCCTTTTTCGGCATGTGTGCCTTCCCTAATACAAATATGCGGGGCGCCAGCCCCTTAATTTGCCAGGGGCGCTAGGACTCATAGATACACCCCTGCAACTATATACTGTTGGTCACCAAAACGCTGCACTGTACTACTATATATACTGCTCACAAAAATGCAGCACAGATATGGAATGGATACTTGCAGTGACACAGAGCTGCAAGATACAGCATTGGCCTACTGTACTGTACAACTATATACTGTTGGTCACCAAAATGTTGCACTGTACTACTATATATACTGCTCACAAAAATGCAGCACAGATATGGAATGGATACTTGCAGTGACACAGAGCTGCAAGATACAGCAATGGCCTACTGTACTGTACAACTATATACTGTTGGTCACCAAAATGCTGCACAGTACTACTATATATACTGCTCACAACAATGCAGCACAGATATGGAATGGATACTTGCAGTGACACAGAGCTGCAAGATACAGCAATGGCCTACTGTACTGTACAACTATATACTGTTGGTCACCAAAATGCTGCACTGTACTACTATATACACTGCTCACAAAAATGCAGCACAGATATGGAATGGATACTTGCAGTGACACTGAGCTGCAAGATACAGCAATGGCCTACTGTACTGTACAACTATATACTGTTGGTCACTAAAATGCTGCCCTGTACTACTATATATACTGCTCACAAAAATGCAGCACAGATATGGAATGGATACTTGCAGTGACACAGAGCTGCAAGATACAGCAATGGCCTACTGTACTGTACAACTATATACTGTTGGTCACTAAAATGCTGCCCTGTACTACTATATATACTGCTCACAAAAATGCAGCATAGATATGGAATGGATACGTGCAGTGACACAGAGCTGCAAGATACAGCAATGGCCTACTGTACTGTACAACTATATACTGTTGGTCACCAAAATGCAGCACACTGAGCACAGATATTTGCAGCACACTGAGCACAGATATGGAGCTTTTCAGGCAGAGAACGTAGATATTTTCAGCACACTGAGCACAGATTATTTGCAGCACACTGAGCACAGATATTTGCAGCACACTGAGCACAGATTACGGAGCTTTTCAGGGAGAGAACGCTGCCACGTCCTCTCCGTTCAATCTCCAATGCACGAGTGAAAATGGCGTTGACGCGCGGCTCTTTATATAGAATACGAATCTCGCTAGAATCCGACAGCGGGATGATGACGTTCAGCCGCATTCGGGTTAACCGAGCAAGGCGGGAAGATCCGAGGCTGCCTCGGAACCGTGTAAAATAGGTGAAGTTCGGGGGGGGGGGGGGGGGGGGTCGGAACTCAACGAACCGAATTCGCTCATCTCTAGCCCGTATCATCTTGGAAGTAGTCTCCCTTGCACTCCCACCCCTGCTGCTACTTACCTTAGTGGGCTGGTGGTGGGGGAATCCTCTGTTCCTCAGAGTGGGAATGCGGCACTTAGTTGTGATAGCATATAACCTCAATGACAATGCAAAGCCTTTGTCATGACATATGAAGGATAATAATTATAATTAGCCGCTGAAGCTTTGCGTGATAAGGCCCTGAGTCAGCAGTGGATACAAAAAGGCACAGCAGCTGCGTGTTTAGACACCGCAGCTGTACAAAAATATGCTAATGGCGCAGGTGGTGTCTTGTGTTGAAGGACACCAACTGTCGTCGTCTCAGACCAACTGTCTGAGACGACAGTTGGACTGGCCACCACATATCCGCAGCCATGGCCAGTAAATCGCAATCACTGGTCTTGGTGCTCCCGCCAAACAGAGGTGACACAGCTCCATTTTGTGAAAACGACATTGGGGGTCATTCTGACCCGTTCGCTTGCATCGGTTGTTCGCTGCGGTGCGAACAAGTCAGATCTGCGCATGCGCGGCGCCAGGCAATGGAGCGCCGAGCAAGTAGAAAAGACGCAGCGTTGGACGGAAGAAGATTGACAGCGGAGAGGCGGTCTGGGGCGGATACTCACCGTTTCCAGATGGTTTCAGGGAGTGGTAAGAAGAACGTAGGCGTATCCAGGCGAACAGAGGGCGGATGTCTGACATCAGGACCGGGACCTTCATCGCTGGATCCGTCGCACAGGGTAAGTAGCTGTAGGGCTGGTCTTGTTTTGCAGGAAAAATTTTAAGCATAGGAGGGCTGCTCAAGCAATCGCAACCCTGCTATGCTAAAATACACTCCCCCATAGGCGGGGATTAGTTGATCGCAACAACAGCAAAAAGTTGCTGGCTGCGATCAACTCGGAATGACCCCCATTGTCTCCCCAAAGCGGCTGCAGCCTGACCGGAGTCGCAGTGACATCACAACACATGAGCAGTATGGCCCTGGCGCATTCACAATCCCGAAAAGATTGCTCAGTGTCAACCTATGTCTCAGAAAGCTGATTCTGTTTCCAGCCTTTGGAGGTGCACGCAAAATCAGCCTCTGTAACTGGCCAGAAAATGGTAACTGAATGTGGCCCCTGGCGAATCAGAAAGAAGAAAGGGATTTTGGTGGTCCCTTTTGTGTATAGGGCTGCATAAGTCTTGGTTGTGCCTTGGGACTGTTCATACATTGTTTTAGAAAGAAGCAGTATCTTCAGAGGAAACTGCCGACTTCCTCTGCTCTATCATTCCGAGTTGTTCGCTCGTTGCCGATTTTCGCAACAGAGCGATTAAGGCAAAAATGCGCATGCACATGGCACGCAGTGCGCATGCGCTAAGTATTTTAGCACAAAACTTAGTAGATTTACTCACGTCCGAACGAAGAATTTTCATTGTTGAAGTGATCGGAATGTGATTGACAGGAAGTGGGAGTTTCTGGGCGGAAACTGAGAGTGTGCGGAAAAACGCAGGCATGCCAGAATAAAACGGGGGAGTGTCTGGAGAAACGGGGGAGTGTCTGGAGAAACGGGGGAGTGGCTGGCCGAACGCAGGGCGTGTTTGTGACGTCAAACCAGGAACGAAACGGGCTGAGCTGATCGCAGTGTAGGAGTAAGTCTCGAGCTACTCAGAAACTGCTAAGAATTTTCTATTCGCAATTCTGCTAATCTTTCGTTCGCAATTCTGCTAAGCAGAGATACACTCCCAGAGGGCGGCGGCCTAGCGTGTGCAATGCTGCTAAAATCTGCTAGCGAGCGAACAACTCAGAATGAGGGCCTATGTTACTTGTACAACTATATACTGTTGGTCACCAAAATGTTGCACTGTACTACTATATATACTGCTCACAAAAATGCAGCACAGATATGGAATGGATACTTGCAGTGACACAGAGCTGCAAGATACAGCAATCTGCTAGCGAGCGAACAACTCAGAATGAGGGCCTACTGTACTGTACAACTATATACTCTTGAGTGGCGCTTCAGGTATTGTCAATGTCGCTGCCGTTTTTCGCAGCGCAGCGATCAGGTGAAAAAACGGCATTTATGCGCATGGTGCGCAGTGCGCATGCCAGGGACATGCGGTGAGCTAAATAGCTAAGGAGGCACTGGCTAGAACCAGAGCCAGATTTACATGCAATATATGGTCCAAATGGTACATTTGGACATTATACACAGGTGCAGCAGTATAAATTCCTGGAAATTTGGTGAGTTTTGATCAGAGATGTGTGGAAAGGATACACAGGTGAGGCACTGCCTCACCCGCCATAGACTTTTTACTCCAGAGTTTTGGCTATAAAAATTATTAGCATAATACAACGAAGATATTTCAAACATATTCTTTGTATTTTTCATATACTTTATACAGTCAAAACTCTGGCACAAATGTTAGTATGACAGGAAAGGCCCTGCCTCACCGGCCTCACCCCACCGCACGTCACTGGCGCATGCGCTAAGTACATTTACACAAAAGTTTGCAGTTTTACAGAAGCTCGAGCGACGTTTTTAGTCGCTCGAGTGTTCGTAGTATGATTGACAGGAAGTGGGTGTTTCTGGGCGGCAACTCAGCGTTTTCAGGGAGTGTGCTAAAAACCGCAGGCGTGCCAGGCAAAAACGCAGGAGTGGCTGGAGAAACGGGGGAGTGGCTGGTCGAACGCAGAGCTTGTATGTGACGTCAAACCAGGAACTAAACGGACTGAGCTGATCGCAATCTGTGAGTAGGTCTGGAGCTACTCAGAAACGGCATGAAATTTTTCCTGTGCAGCTCTGCTAATCTTTTGTTCGCACTTCTGCTAAGCTAAGATACACTCCCAGGGGGCGGCGGCTTAGCGTTTGCACTGCTGCTAAAAGCAGCTAGCGAGCGAACAACTCGTTATGAGGGCCTATAACCACAGGATGAGATGTAATTTGTTCAGTGTTTTGGACTCGCCAGCTGTGTGTGATATACAGTAATTGCAGTATAAGCCTATGCAGTGAGAGATCACTGGGCATGATTCAGAGGTAACGCAATGTCCATGTTGTACACAGTGAAGCAAATTTTTGCCACTGCGCAAGCGCCAGAACCTTCACTGTGCATGCACAGCAATTGAATAGGAATAGTGCATGCGCCAAAGATTTATTCCCATAATAAGTGACATGTATTCAGTATTTGGGGGAGGAAACGGGGAGTGGCTAGAGAAACGCAGGCCTGCCAGAACCGTTTTCTGGGTGCGCCAAACCCAGCCACTGTGAATTCGCTCACAGCTGGAGAGCCCCTCGCATCTTAGGAGAGCTGCTCTGTCTGACACAGCTTACATTTACTGAGATGAGCAACCGATGTTTCTGCTCTTGTAGGTAAACGGTGGATGTGACATGCCGGCAGTGGCTTGTGATATGCACAAGACAGCGTCTTAGTCATTAGCATATTTTTTGCAATTGCACAGTGAGAGAAATTGAATGCGAATGCATTTGCATACATTGACTGTTGTTGCAGTGTTGTAGTGTCTATATATATATTTTTCTTTTATTTTTTTGTTGCAAACTTGAGTAGACTTTGGGGTCTACAGTGTTTATTTTACTTGAGGTCTATTTATGAATGAGCATGAGACGTGATAGCACTAATATGACACTGCTGCATGAGGCGTCACACCTACGTATGTAATGCGGTGGCTACGTATGTACAGGGCCGGCAACAGAAAGCTTGTGGCCTGATACAGTGATATCTCTGGGGCCCCCTCAGATTATATATATATATATATATGCAAACCGTATTCTGGTAACAGACAGGCTGGCGCAGACCTCTGTTGCTGTAACCAATGAACAAATCTACACAGATTTCCTGAGACTCAGGAACAGAGAAACTGACTTTTATTTACATGGAGTTTGTCTTTCAGACTATTTTCGGGACAAAAAAATCCCTAGGGGTTTCCGCATAAAAAATATGCCAACGATTGGGCGTTACAATCCCGACTTTTGTCGGAAATGGGCAGCTGTAATTAACAAAGCCTCGTTTGATCTGATGTTGCTTGTTATTGAGGAGGCTACGAGGGAGTTAACAATAACCAGAGAGAGAATTAAAGTCCTAGAGCAAAACAGCCTGGACATTTTGACCTCAGACACTTCTGTGGATTGGGTTTCCAAATTAAATGCAGAAGTGGACAAACATAAATCCGAGTTAATCAAATTTAAAACCAAGAAATTGGCCACTGTGAATAAGGATTATGATGAAAACCGGGTTTATTACTGGGCTAACCCTCAAACGGGTGGGCGGAGACCTTATCGCAGGAGGTACAACAAATTTAATAAACAAGCAGGACGATCATCTCAAGAGACTGATACCTCTAGTGGCACCTCTTACAGTGAATCAGAACTCCCGAGTACCAGCCGCACAAAACCAAGGGGCCGATCCCCTTTAGGGGTGAGAACAAGGGCCAAACTGGATGGAGGAGGAGACAAAGAACCCGAAGAGGCGGCCAATGCGAAAGGGAAACCAAAGCGAGCTGCAAAAACAAAAAAATGATTTATAATCTATCTACACGCCCTCTATCTGATTGTGAAATTGCGGTATTGAGTAGAGGCCTCAATTTTGTCCCAACGAATCCTCACAATAGTCTTAACAGTAAAATTGATTTAAGTCGTCTGAATAGACAATTGAGACTGAAAGAATTTTTCGGCAAGAATGACACTGATAAGCCCGTGGTGACGATTGATAAACCAGCTTGTCCTATCAGATTGAAATCTAATTTCGACCCCTACTCTTCCAACATTGCCATCAAAGCTTTCACTAGAACAATTAAACATCTTAGTGATATTTGGTGGACCCCTTTCTTTGAAAGTAAAGCATTCATAACCATAACCAGAAATAACGACACTGAGACTTGAATTTGGCAGAAAATTGCTAGCTATTTATTTGTCCCTAACCATTAGGAAACCTGTAATAGAAGAGATTAATTTAATATGCCGCTCCAGCTGGCATATGGTGGCGGCCCAAAAGAACGGCTCACTTAATCTAAATTAAACTTAAATAACTCAATCCTATAAATTTACTAAAAGCTTACCATAAACCGGTAATAGGTGACAACTCAACCCCCACAGTGACTACCCACCGCTCCTGGGTGCCCTGCCGCTGCCTTCCCGGACGGGTGGTCAAGCGGCCATAAGTCGATGGAGGTGAGTGCACCAAAACCACAAACCAACTGTAAAACACTACAGTTTTCTCTACCATACGAAACTGCCGTTCTTTTCCGCCAATAAATAGCCAACGAAAACAGCCAACAACTTAGAGCCAAAGCACCACGTGCCACAATTTCCAACTACCAGGGCGGGAGGGTGGGAAACCAAATCACCAAGAGACTTAAAATGGCTTCGCCTTCCCTATATATATCAAGCCCTCCCCTTAAAAAAGGCTGTACTTTCCTTACAGCTAGGTCCACCCCTCCCCAGATGTTTAACTCTTTTCTCTCCTATGCAGTCAATACTCTCTTCTAAACATCTTAGTGATATTTGGTGGACCCCTTTCTTTGAAAGTAAAGCATTCATAACCATAACCAGAAATAACGACACTGAGACTTGAATTTGGCAGAAAATTGCTAGCTATTTATTTGTCCCTAACCATTAGGAAACCTGTAATAGAAGAGATTAATTTAATATGCCGCTCCAGCTGGCATATGGTGGCGGCCCAAAAGAACGGCTCACTTAATCTAAATTAAACTTAAATAACTCAATCCTATAAATTTACTAAAAGCTTACCATAAACCGGTAATAGGTGACAACTCAACCCCCACAGTGACTACCCACCGCTCCTGGGTGCCCTGCCGCTGCCTTCCCGGACGGGTGGTCAAGCGGCCATAAGTCGATGGAGGTGAGTGCACCTAAACCACAAACCAACTGTAAAACACTACAGTTTTCTCTACCATACGAAACTGCCGTTCTTTTCCGCCAACAGCGAAAGACTCATCCCCAAAGTCTTTCGCACCGCCACCATAAACCTACCCTAACTCCTGCAAAGCGAAACCCAGATCCTCCAGAAAAAACATCATCCCCTCATCGGATAGATGTACTCCATCGCGCCGGAAAAGGTGGCTGTCTCTGAACCGTATCCTCGGGTGGCGAACCACCCTCCCACCGTGGGACAGCACCCACTTTGCCACTGCTCCGTTCACCTTTTTCCGGGCCTCATCAATCCGGCGACCATCCGCCACACCCCTCCAACACAATCTCGGCACCATCATGGAAAAAACCAACACACAATTGGTCCATTGCGCGGTCACACTTGCCAGATCCTGTATCATGGCCCACCGCAGCTCCAAGGATGTCCTCTTCCCCAAGTCGTTGCCACCTAGATGGACAACCAAAACTTTAGGGACTCCATGCTTGCTGGCCTGACTCACTAACCTACTCTTCAGCTCACCCCACATCATTCCGCGCCAGCCAAGCCATCTGACACCCTGTATTCCAAACAATGCCTGCGACCCTTCCGAGGCCACAAACCTGGCCGCCCAGTAAATGTAAGAGTGGCCAACCACCCAAATGGTCAAATTGTCTTCCAACCATCCTGAAGGGAAAAAGAGGGGTAGAATTGATTACTAAGAGGCTTATTCATTGTTTATACTGAAGGATCTGCCAAAAAAGAAAACTTTAGGACTCGCTATTGCAGCAGTCACGGCCTAGCCGACTGCACCATACTTCGTTGCCAATTTAGAAGTGCAAGTTAAAGACACAAAAGGGGGAAGATCAAATAAAATTAAACGAAATAAAAACAGGGGGGGGGGGGTATAAAATGGGAAACACATGTAATAACTCAGCTGGAGGTGAAACGTAAAGACCTGCTGAGGGACTCTGATTAGACCAAATTAGCCGAATTATAGATTAGAATTCAGTCCGTCAAGTCAGGCAAAAAATCGCAAATAACTCCAGACCCCCGCTGCCGACTCATGCCGGCAACGGCGAGTAGCTAATCCCTGAGTAGGATAAAAAAGGGGGAACAAACATTAACAAACGCACAACTCCATAAAACACAGAACTGAAACAGCATAACGAATTGCAATTTAACAATGCCCCAAGCGCCGGGCGCCCTCTCACGTGACGGGGCGAATATATCGCCTGTAACTGGACGACTTCCATCGCCCCACTGCCTGGATCTCAGTTCTGGAGAAACCCGCCGCAGCTGCCGACGTCGCCGCGCCTATCCGAAAGGAATGGGTACCGAAAGCAGCAGGCGAGAGGCCCAAGCCCGTCAGACAGCGACCCAGCATCCACCGGAACTGGTATTTTGTGACTGGCAGCCTGTCATAATGCAATAGCCATGACCCCTCCTTAGCGGGTCGCACTACCACATATTGCATTGCCAGACCCACTGGGCAAACGCTTTCTTCTAGCGCTGGAACCATCGTAACCCAGCGCCCTCTCCCCACTTGATCCGTCTTGGAGCGCCGCAATCTGCACAGCAAGGACCTCTCACCCACTACCACGTCCCCGACCAGCATGCGCGATTCCGACCTCTTGGAAGGCGCTACCAACTCAGAAACTCGAAAAGCCCCGTGGTAAGCCATCGAGAAGGCTAAACGGAACAAAAGCGCCTCAAACCTGGACGACGCTACTCGCCCCACCGCCTCGATGACGGCCGGCAACAAAGCCGCATCGATGGGCCGCCTCCTATCTGGCGGCGTCGGCGCAACTCGCGCCCACCCTTTCATAGCCTTCCGTAGAACCTCGCTTTTCGTTACATCCGGGACGCCTCGCAGCTTGCAGAAGAATGAGACGCCAGCCAAGTACCGGGACACCACCGCTCGTGACCTACCGGAAACGTAGAGCTGCCACATAAAAGAAAGCATCAGCCGATGCTTGCTCTTACCTTGATGCTGACGACCCTGGACAAACTCCTCCCACTCGCTCCACGCTTGTCCGTACGCCTTGAGCGTGGCCGGCGCTACTGACCGCAACGCTAGACCTTCCAGTCCGGCCCGATCACCTGCCAAACATAATCAGGACAGTGAAAACCCTGCTCTTCGGCCTCGGGTGCCAAAACCCAAAACCTCTCCCACTGTCCCCGCGACAATGCATCTGCGATTTCGTTTTCCAAACCGGGAACATGCTGCGCCCGGAACCATAGATTCCTACGCAAGCATGTCAGAAGCAACTGCCCGAGCACCCTCAGAACCACTAGCGATTTCGCCCTCTGGTTATTAATCGCATGCACTACGCCCAGATTGTCGCATCTAAACACTATGCTGCGATTAGCCAACCGGTCGCCCCAAACTTCCAGAGCTACCATAATGGGAAAAAGCTCCAGTAGCAACAGATCTCTTGTAAGACCCTCACTATGCCAGCTTTCCGGCCAAGATGCCACACACCACGATCCCTCCAAAAAACAACCAAATCCGTAGGCACCTGCGGCATCGGTAAACAGCTGCAACCGGTCGCTGTCTACGGCTGGCGCTTGCCATATGTTCACCCCGTTGAAATCCTCCAGGAACGAAGCCCATACGGCCAGATCCCTTTTTAATTCAGAGGACAATCGAACGAAATGATGAGGCCTGGCACACCCTGCCGTTGCCCTTTCGAGCTTCCGGCAGAAAACCCTGCCCATCGGAATTACCCGACAAGCGAAGTTAAGCATGCCCAGCAAGGACTGCGCCTGACGCAGCGTGACCTTACGCGAGCCTTTGAACCGGCAAATGGTGTCGCGTAGCTTCGAAACCTTGTCCCGGGGCAGGCGACACTCTCCCGCCACCGTGTCAATTTCAATCCCCAAAATTGACAAACGGGAGGCCGGACCCTCTGTTTTGTCCACGGCCACGGGAACACCGAAATGGTAAAAGAGAGCTCGGATGCTAAAAAGCAAGTCGCCGCACCTAGTATCAGTAGCCGGACCCGCACACAGGAAATCATCGAGGTAATGGGCAACCCCGTGACCCCCCGACGAAGACTCCACGCACCAATGAAGAAACGTGCTAAAGCGCTCGAAAAATGAGCATGAAACGGAACATCCCATCGGCAGACATTTGTCGATGAAATACTCCGTCCCAATCCGGAAACCCATGAAACGGAATGAGTCAGGATGCAATGGCAATAATCTAAAGGCTGACTCAACATCGATCTTAACCATGAGGGCCCCGCTCCCGTAGCTGCGGACCATCTCTAGCGCCTCGTCAAATGACTGATACACCACCGAGCAATAAGCCGGTGGTATTGCGTCGTTGACTGACGCCCCTGGCGGGTAAGACAGATGCTGTATGAGCCGAAAAGCGCCCGGGGTCTTCTTCGGAACCACCCCGACCGGGGAGATGACCAAGTCATCCACCGGGGGTGATCTAAAAGGCCCCTCCATCCTGCCCAACCTGACCTCCTTATCTACTTTCTCCCGCAGGACAGTCGGCAATGCCCGTGCAGACTGGAGGTTTCTCTGTGCCCGCACTGATACCTCGCTTGCAACAGGCAAGCGAAAACCAAACTTAAAACCTTCTAACAAAAACTTCACATCCGTTCTATTTGGATACATATCCAACCATTTGCCCATCGTTTCCAACTTAACTGGCGTTGGGGCTCTGCTGAGCGGTCCCGCTCGCGGCCTGCTTCGAGTAAGCCTGCTTTCCCCTGTTTCCCTGTCGCCCCCCTTTAAAACAAGAGGAGGCTGGGTGGGCTCCTCCACAATGCTGGCAGGAGTGACGAAACCGACACTGCTTGCCATAGGAACATGTTCCGCTGTTAAACGCGAAGCATTTCCCCCGAGTAGCGGACCGCCCGCCCCCGCGAGCGGCCAATCCGCCTGTCCTGGCAATTCCTCCGTCCGCGACCGCCCCCTGGGCTGATGACCCCGCGCGACGCACACCTGTTCCCTGTTTCTGGGGCTCCGCCTCTTGTTGTGATGCCCGGGTCACTTTGAGCCAGACCTCCACATCTTTGAAACCAAAATCCATGACCCGCAGCCCATCCTGTTTCTCCCGAAACTCTTGGTCATACTGCCGCCATTCCGAGCCCGCGGACGTGCGCTGCATGTCATGCACGAGATGCAGGTACCGGATAATATTCATGTGTTCTTCCGGCCTATCCTCCAAATAGCATGCCGCAAACACCCAGAAACCGGCCAGCCAATTATCAAAAGACCGGAAAGCTTCTGTCCCCATGCCCGTCTTAGCGGCCGCCGCTTTGTAGTCCCTCTTCATGGCCCTAGTCAAGACGAATAAGTCCACGAAGTCACCCCTACGTATCTTCTTGCGGCAGCTATCTCGCAGCCCCCTCATAACTGCGGTGTACTCGCAGCGCACTACCCCCGGCAGATCGCGCCGCTTCTTTGCCCTACGCTCCTCTACACTCATTCGCCTGCGTCGCTTGCGCCTCTTCTGCTGCTTTGCCGCCCTTTTGGCAAGTTTCTCGGCCTCCCTCCTTGCCCTAGCAGTACTATCCGCGTCGGACGCCTGCGACGCTAAAGAAGAGGAGGACGAGGAGGACGAAGAGCTTCGCGAACTCGAGCTCGTGGTGGAAACTGATATAGACTGTACCAACTCACCGGATGCCATCGACCTCTCCGACCCGGATCCTTCGTTTTCTTCCGTCCAATCATCGTCCGCCACGAAATCCGCCCAATCTCTTTCACTTCGGCCCTCTGTGGAAGACAAAACAGAAGAGGGCCCGGCCCGCGCTTGCGGCGCACGCCGGGCACCCCGTGCGGAATGCGCAGTGACTGTGCGCCCCCGCTGCTCCCGTTCTGGCCCTAGCTCCAGCTCAGCCGCGGCGGCCCCCAGCTCTCGGCAGGCCCGTGCTACTCGCTGCGCCGCTGATGCCCTTCGATCGCCAGACCCCCTGCGTCCCGCAGACTGGCCAACCTCCGTCCTTGCCCTAGGGGAGGCCACTGCTGCTAACGGCCCAGAGCCTCCACCACCGTGGCCAGCGCCGACGCCATGGCCCCAGGGGGAACCCGTGCGGCGCGACCCGCGGAAACGCCGCCCGATGGACGGCCGGTCCTTGGTTGGGCGCGAGCCTGCGCCCACCGACCGCCTGACGCGCCCCGGGGACCCTGCTCCTCGTGCTCTAAACCGTAGGCAAGTGCACCCCGGACAGCCCCACCACTCTCAAATTCTGAGTCTACTTCTTCCCTCTCCGGGGAAGCAGAAAAATCCCCTGGTCCTGCGGAGGACCCACTGTCGGGCTCAGCAGCCCGTGCCGCGGCCCTGCGGCCGCTGACCCACTCCCTGTCTCCCTTCCTGCCGCGGGTCCCGCTGTGCCCCGCGGTATTCATGGGGACCTGCTGCCTCCCCGCGCGTGCTCCCCCGCGTGTCACCTGGCCCGCGGAGGGCGCACCCGCCCGCTGGCCCCGGCCATCCCTTGCCGCTGATGCTGTACCCCCTCTTCCTACTGCCCTCTCCATGCGCCCAGCGTTGCCTACTTGAGGCATACGCTGCACCCCCCTCATGTGCTCCCTCCCCCTGCCGTCTACCGGCATCCGGGGAGAAGAAGCGGGTGATCTGTGTGTATTTGGCCCCGCTGCGCGCGCACGTGCGCGGCCCGCGGCGTCCGGAACGAGCGTGGGCGCGCGCCTCGGGCGCGCGTCCCACGTCCTCCCGCCAACGATCTCCCGCATTGATCTGCCTCTTCGGCCGCCGCGCGAGGCTCCTGCATAGGCCCCGCGCGGCGACCGCCTGCTCCCGCACCTGTCCTCTCCCCCCGCCCGGCACGAACACTCGGCCGCGGCGAGGAAGGAGAGTCACTGTCTGCCGCTCCCGGGCGCTCACCGCAGCGCGCACGCGCGCGCCCGCGGGCGCCCGACCTGCTCCCGGGTACGGCGGCCCCCGGAGGGGACGGCCGCCGCCCGCTGATCCTCGGGTGGCCTGAAAGGACCACCGGTCCCCCACGCCGTCCTCGTCCAGCCGAAGTGCCCATCCCGGCCCCGGCGGCGAGCCCGCCCGGCCTGCGGCCGTGAGTGTAGAGGCCCTAGGGGACGGAGCCCCGTCCCTCAGGCCGCCCACCGCCGCCTCAGGGCCCGCTCGGACGTCCGAGCCGCTGAACCGAGCCGGGGCCCTTAGCACGCGCCGGGGCCTAGCAGACATGTTAGCAGGCAAACCAGGTGAGAGGGTATAAATAGTGAGGGGTTCTCTGGAGAGGGGAATCACCACAGATGGACTATGAATAACCTATGTGTACAGCAAAAGCCAAGGAAAAACAAAAATTTTTGCTTGCACTGCAGCACTCACCAAACCAAATCACCAAGAGACTTAAAATGGCTTCGCCTTCCCTATATATATCAAGCCCTCCCCTTAAAAAAGGCTGTACTTTCCTTACAGCTAGGTCCACCCCTCCCCAGATGTTTAACTCTTTTCTCTCCTATGCAGTCAATACTCTCTTCTACTAATTGTATTGATTCATGTGATAGAGAAAATGTTGCTTGTAAAAGTAATTTATCACCAGCAGAATGGAAGGCTTTGTGTGATCTTTCTTCCTGTAAAGATATAACGATACGCCCTGCCGATAAAGGTGGGGGTACTGTGGTGCAAGATATCAGTGATTACAGAGAAGAGGCATATAGGCAATTATGTGATGAACATGTGTATATTAAATTACTGTATGACCCCACTGCTGCCTATCAAAGGGAGCTTGAGGGGGTGCTGTTGTCTGCTGTGGAGGCTGGTCACATAACAGAGTCTGTGAAAAAAGCTCTGTGTTGTGAACATCCCCGGGTACCAATCTTTAATTTGCTCCCTAAGCTGCACAAGAATAGTGAGAAGCCACCTGGCAGACCTATAGTGTCTGCCAGGGACTCCTTATACTATCAAGTCTCTAAGTATCTTGATCACTACCTTCAACCGGTGGTGCAAGATAGAGTTACTTATCTCAAGGACACGACCATGTTTTTACATAAAGTAAATAACTTTGGTGCCATTCCAGAAGATTGCTGGCTGTGCACAGCTGATGTCGTCAGCCTGTATACTAACATTCCTCATGATAGAGGACTTGAGGCTGTTCGAGTGTTGATTACTGACAATAATCTTTATAATGGTCCAGATGTGGAATTTTTTTTGCAGCTATTAAGATTGGTTCTTGAAAGGAACTATTTCATTTTTAACAATGAATTTTACCTTCAGACCCGTGGTTGTGCGATGGGAGCTTGCGTCGCACCAACCTATGCAAATGCCTTTATGTTTGTAGTCGAGAATCAATTGTTCTTTGACAGGCAGGAATTTGCTCAGCACATACCCCTTTATACGAGATATATAGATGACGTGTTCCTCCTGTGGAGGGGCACGGAGGAGATGTTTAAAGATATGATGTTACAGGTTAACACCATGGACCAGCACATCGAGTTTACTTGGAATATCCAAAAAGAGTGTTTACATTTTCTTGATGTAGAAGTGAAAATCAGTGGCACCAATATTATTACATCTATTTATCAAAAACCCACTGACTGTAACAATTTGCTTCATGCCTCCAGTCATCACCCCAGCGCACTTAAACGTGGTCTCCCTTACTCGCAATTTCTGCGTGTTCACTGCATTTGCAGTGATCCCGCGGATGAAGTGAGTAAGATGGACATAATGACAAAAAAATTCCTGGAAAGGGGTTATAATAACAGGGACCTGCAACTGGCTAGAACTAAGGCAATTGCAGCACCTAAAGTAAAGGACAACACTACTGATAAACCTAATAAGATGGATTCCACTATGATTTGGGTTAATAATTACACAGTATCAACCAAGAAAATTATAAGTACTGCTAAAAGAGTCTGGCCAGTAGTACAATCAGACCCAGACCTTCTTGAATTGTCCGATCGGGCTTTGCTCCCATGTTACACAAGGGGAAAGAACATCGGAGACCATGTGGTACATACTGATATTTCTAACTTTTCACCAGTACACCCTGAACACTTTATGAAAAGAAAGCCGGGCAACTACAGATGCCTCGGCTGTACCACCTGTATGTATCTAGATACTGGTAATTATATTAGACACCCACACAGTGGAAAACAGATTAATTTAAAACACGTATTCTTCACATGTACTAGCAAGTATGTCATCTATTGCATCAGGTGCCCCTGCAGTTTATATTATATAGGCAAGACTGTGTGCCAATTTAAAGAACGGATGGCACAACACCGTAGTGCCATTAAGCAGATACTAGAGGGGAAGAATGTGGATCAGCCCGTTGCTAAACACTTCAAAGCCTGTAAACACAGTTTATCCTCACTCCGCTATATGATGGTGGATCATGTGAAGGAAGATATTAGGGGGGGGTGACAGAGGAAGAATCCTTTTGCAACTTGAGATCAAATGGATTCACCTCCTAAATACTGTCTCTCCGCATGGATTAAATGAAATGATTTCTTTTAATTGCTTCCTTTAATATGTCAAGTCTTTATGATCGCAGAGACTGTGCTACATTAACGGTGTTATATGTATGATGTGGTAATTCTGTTGATGTATCCATGGTGATGGTTTCACTTTGATTTTGTCCCAGTCACCGCATTGGCGCCGTCTGCCAGTGATGACGTCAGCGGAAGTATGGGTAGTGGTGCTGCACGTGTTTTCTCACCTGGTGTCTCATTTACTGTATAAAGGTAAGCTCATTCTTTGTATATCTTTCATACCTGACGAAGGTTTATAAAAACCAAAACGTTGTTTTGAACCCAGGAGTGTCCGGGTCATCTGTTTGATATAAGACCGTGAGTGCCGCCTACAACCCGCATTTATATATATATATATATATATATATATATATATATATAATTATGCAATAGAGCTGGACCCAGAAGAGCAGGTGCACACTCCTGCCATACAGTCACTGTGTGTGAGAGGCTCCTGTTACTCTGCGGCTGCGGCCACACTGCCTACAGCTCACTGCCCTATTTGGACAAGACGGCTCACAAGCTGAGGAGTGACCCCGCACTCATGACAGGCCCCACCCCCTCATCAGACTCCACCCCAATTAAGGCTGCTTTCAAAAATTTTCCGGGCTGGTGTTCGATCCCAATCTGCCCCTGCCTCCATGACATGATGCAGCCGCGACAAATATGGTTCACAGCTCGCCCATGCTTCAGCCGGAATCTGAGCTCAGTGCTTCCCGAGCCAAAAAGACAGAAAGTGGATCCTATGGGGTAGATCCACTTTAATAGGCCTCGAGATGACCTGGTGGTCAGTGATTTGATCACTACTAAATCTGAAGGCCATTGCTTGCAATTATCTTGGATTTCTCTGCAGCATTTGACATGGTTGATCAGTCTCTTTTCACATAAGCACTATATTGCCATGGTCTTCAGATCACTGCGCTGCGATCTTCTCACTACTGCGCATGCGTATGCACCGCAATGCACAGGCACGTCGTATGGGTACAAAGCGGATCTTTGCTGAGCGATGGATTTAACAAGGAATCCATTCGCACAGCTGATCGCAAGGAGATTGACAGGAAGAAGGCATTTGTGGGTGTCAACTGACCGTTTTCTGGGAGTGGTTGGAAAAATGCAGGCATATGCAAGCGGTTGCAGGGCAGTTGTCTGACGTCAATTCTGGACAAGGACAGGCTGAAGTGATCGCAGCGGCTGAGTAAGTTCTAAGCTGCTCAGAAACTGCACAAAACTTTTTTGTAGTGCTCGGCTGCACATGCGTTCGCACACATGCAAAGCAAATATACACTCCCCTATAGGCGGCGACTATCTGTTCGCAGTGCTGCAAAAAATAGTTAGCGAGCGATCAGCTCGGAATGACCCCCACTGTCCTGTCCGGGTTCCTCTCCGCTTGCTTTATCAGAGTACCACAAGGCTAAGGTCTAGAACCCCAGCGATGGAAATCAGTATCGTCTCTACGTGGATGATTCCATAGCTTCCACCTATCCTTCCCGGATCGCTTGCCATGTCTGCTGACGTTACTGAATGTCCTTCCACCGTTTCATCGTGTCTTTCTCACAATCAACAGAAGCTGGCTTCTCTATTTCTGTTTACGACATGGCAATAGCTTCCTATCAAGATAGCTACCTAGTTGTTATCCTTGACCAAGAGCTGTCCTTGGTTCTCCACATCCAGAGGGCTATGTGTGGTACCCTGCCTTTGGGGTACCCCTAATGTAATTATTTGAGCCACCATGGACACCAGAGCAGCCTACTGAGGCGCCCTCAGGGAAGAGACTGCGTGGGTTAATCTCCTCCTCCCGGTTGCTAGGCAACCACAGTGCCGGGGGGGAACTAGGATGGCTCTGGGACCCATAGACAACTGATCCTGTCCCTGCAGAGCGGGAAGCCTGAGAGTCGCCTGATTGGAGGGCGAGATGCGGCAAAGAGAGGAGGAGGGGTCTTTTAAAAAGAAGAGTTGCCGCGCTACCAGCGGGAGTGGGACGGACCTGCGTGAGGAGAAGCCGCTGTGGAGAGCGGTAGAAAGACGCTGTGAGGGAGGTGACCCATCCGAGAGCCCTGCGCTGCTGCACGCCGCCCGCTGTCCGCTGCACTGACGGAGAGGAGGACCGCTGTTGTGCCGGGAGCCGCCAGCCGCCACCGGGGAGAGTCGCTGCTGAAAGGTGCAGACGGGAGCGCTGTGCTGCAGGAGTGCGGGAGAGACGCGACAGAGACCAGCGCTGTCAGGAGCCGCCGCTGCCGCTAGAGGAGAAGGAGGAGACAGGGGTGACGAGCGCAGCGGGGAGCCGCTGCATGGAAAGAGAACAGAGCTGAGGAGCAGGGAGGCAGCGTGCGGGGACGTAACAGCAGGTACCCTCACATATCCCCACTCTAATAGACTGATATACCAGAGAGGCTGCTGCATTCCTTACCCTAAAGTACCCTCACAATCTGTATTATAACTGGGGAAGCCCAGATCAATGAGGCTGCTGGGACACACATTCTGAAGGGCCACTTAGCTGCTCAGGGAAAGGTGAACCACCTCTGCCCCCTGTCATAGGAGCCGGGGTCCCCTCAGGAATGGCGCAGAGGAGCAGGGGTTTCCCCACAGTGTCAGGCATCACTACGCAGCAGACAGGAGAGGCTACAGCAAGGAGCCCTGCCCGGTCGGACGCTGCAGCCGCAAGCTTAGAGCCACCTGCCTGTCTAAGACTCGGGGTAAACCAGGGGAATACCCCACGTACTGACACCCAAGCCGGCTAAGCCCTCATTCCCCGCCCATGGGCCCTAATAAGGTCAAGGACTCCCGGCCTACCCAGCACTAATAGCGCCGTAGCAAACAACACCAGGACCAATTAAAAGGGAGACCAAACAGGGACATAATAACCCGGTCAGTACTCGCCCACAGTGTTTGTTTTGTGTCCTGGATCGTCATTACATGGACTCATGCCAGCTACCACTCTGGGTATATACAACTGACCCCTATATAAAAGGTGACTCTGGTGGTTCACTTAAACGTATATCGATGGACTTCTCCGGATTGTGTATCATGTTATGGTTTTATTTCATTCTGAGTTCTAAAGAGCACTGACGCTTATTATGCAAATGATATGTGATAATACCTATGCTCATTATGCAAATGATATGTGATAATACCTATGCCCATTATGCGAATGATATGTGATAACGCCTATGCTCATTATGCAAATGTTATGCAATGTGCCGCAGTGCGTCTTCTGAAGTACAATTGACGCGCTAGCCGACATGTGAGTTCATTGAAAGGTGGTTGTCCTTTTTGCTTAAATAAACGTGTTGTTACCGCCCATTTGCCTTCCTTTTATCAGTGGGGTCCTCCTGGGGGTGATCATTCTTCTGCCATAGGCTCCCAAAGAAGAAGTCGGGAGAAGTCTTAGAGCCGCAGGCGTCGATTAAAGAAAGCAGGTACAATTGCACTCACACACACAGGGGAGCTATTACAGATGTATCAAACCCCAGAAAGAGATAAAGGGGGTCATTCCGAGTTGTTCGCTCGTTATGTTTTTGTCGCAATGGAGCGATTAGTCGCTAATGCGCATGCGCAATGTCCACAGTGCGACTGCGCCAAGTAAATTTGCTATGCAGTTAGGTATTTTACTCACGGCATTACGAGGTTTTTTTTTCGTTCTGGTGATCGTAATGTGATTGACAGGAAGTGGGTGTTTCTGGGCGGAAACTGGCCGTTTTATGGGTGTGTGTGAAAAAACGCTACCGTTTCTGGGAAAAACGCGGGAGTGGCTGGAGAAACGGGGGAGTGTCTGGGCGAACGCTGGGTGTGTTTGTGACGTCAAACCAGGAATGAAACTGACTGAACTGATCGCAGATGCCGAGTAAGTGTGGAGCTACTCAGAAACTGCTAAGAAGTGTCTATTCGCAATTCTGCTAATCTTTCGTTCGTTCGCAATTTTGATAAGCTAAGATTCACTCCCAGTAGGTGGCGGCTTAGCGTGTGCAAAGCTGCTAAAAGCAGCTTGCGAGCGAACAACTCGGAATCACCCCCAAAGTACAAACCAATGAGCTCCTATTATTTCACAGGCTGTGTTTGAAAAACAACAGGAGCTGATTGGTTGCTCTCCAAGATTTGATAATTCTCCCCCTCTATCTGGAGTTGTTGGCTCCCAGGAATTTTTTTTTTAAAATGTGGCCCTTTAAAAACTGTTCTTTAATATCCTTATAACGCTCAAACACCCACGCTGCAAATGAATGTAGGCAAGGGAGAGAGCAAGGAAAGAATCAATATGACAGCGATGAATACACATACTGTTCTAGAATGGAGAATGGAGATTTGGGAAGGGGAGGAGTGGGGACCCTACTTACCATCGTACCATCGTATAGAGAATCCATTCGTTGGCATGTGCAAGGTCAGCCCGCCCACTGTTTTCTCTGACGTCCTAAGTGGATGCTGGGACTCCGTAAGGACCATGGGGATTAGCGGCTCCGCAGGAGACTGGGCACAACTAAAGAAAGCTTTAGGACTACCTGGTGTGCACTGGCTCCTCCCACTAAGACCCTCCTCCAGACCTCAGTTAGATTCTTGTGCCCGGCTGAGCTGGATGCACACTAGGGGCTCTCCTGAGCTCCTAGAAAGAAAGTATATTTAGGTTTTTTATTTTACAGTGAGATCTGCTGGCAACAGACTCACTGCAGCGAGGGACTAAGGGGAGAAGAAGCGAACCTACCTAACAGGTGGTAGTTTGGGCTTCTTAGGCTACTGGACACCATTAGCTCCAGAGGGATCGACCGCAGGACCCGACCTTGGTGTTCGTTCCCGGAGCCGCGCCGCCGTCCCCCTTACAGAGCCAGAAGCATGAAGAGTCCGGAAAATCGGTGGCAGAAGACTTCGGTCTTCACCAAGGTAGCGCACAGCACTGCAGCTGTGCGCCATTGCTCCTCATGTACACCTCACACTCCGGTCACTGATGGGTGCAGGGCGCTGGGGGGGGCGCCCTGAGGGCAATATATGACACCTTGGCTGGCAAATCTACATCATATATAGTCCTAGAGGCTATATAGATGTAAAATTACCCCTGCCAGTATTCCAGAAAAAGCGGGAGAAAATCAGTTGAAAAAGGGGCGGGGCTTCTCAGCACACTGGCGCCATTTTCTCTTCACAGTGCAGCTGGAAGACAGCTCCCCAGGCTCTCCCCTGTAGTTTTCAGACTCAAAGGGTTAAAAAGAGAGGGGGGGCACTAAATTTAGGCGCAATATATGTATACAAGCAGTCAAGCAGCTATTTGGGGAAAAATCACTCAGTTATAGTGTTAATCCCTGCATTATATAGCGCTCTGGTGTGTGCTGGCATACTCTCTCTCTGTCTCCCCAAAGGACTTTGTGGGGTCCTGTCCTCAGTCAGCGCATTCCCTGTGTGTGTGCGGTGTGTCGGTACGGCTGTGTCGACATGTTGGATGAGGAAGGTTACGTGGAGGCGGAGCAGAGGCCGATAAATGGGATGTCGCCCCCTGTGGGGCCGACACCAGAGTGGATGGATAGGTGGAAGGTATTAACCGACAGTGTCAACTCCTTACATAAAAGGCTGGATGACGTAACAGCTGTGGGACAGCCGGCTTCTCAGCCCGCGCCTGCCCAGGTGTCTCAAAGGCCATCAGGGGCTCAAAAAAAGCCCGTTACCTCAGATGGCAGACACAGATGTCGACACGGAGTCTGACTCCAGTGGCGACGAGGTTGAGACATATACACAATCCACTAGGAACATCCGTTACATGATCTCAGCAATGAAAAATGTGTTACGCATTTTCTGACATGAACCCAAGTACCACATAAAAGGGGTTTTATTTTTGGGGAGAAAAAGCAGCCAGTGTTTTGTTCCCCCATCAGATGAATGAATGAAGTGTGTAAAGAAGCGTGGTTTCCCCTGATAAGAAACTGGTAATTTCTAAAAAGTTACTGATGGCGTACCCTTTCCCGCCAGAGGATAGGTCACGTTGGGAGATATCCCTTAGGGTGGATAAGGCGCTCACACGTTTGTCAAAAGGTGGCACTGCCGTCTTAGGATACGGCCACCTTGAAGGAACCTGCTGATAAAAAGCAGGAGGCGATCCTGAAGTCTGTATTTACACACTCAGGTTATATACTGAGACCTGCAATTGCCTCAGCATAAATAGGGCTGCTGCAGCGTGGTCTGATACCCTGTCAGATAATATTAATACGCTAAGACAGGGATAATATTTTGCTAACATTGAGCATATTTAAGACGTTGTCTTATATATAAAGGATGCACAGAGGGATATTTGCCGGCTGGCATCCAGAATTAATGCAATGTCCATTCTGCCAGGAGGGTATTAGAAACCCGGCAGTGGACAGGTGATGCTGCCTGTAAAAGGCACATGGAGATTCTGCCTTATAAGGGTGAGGAATTGTTTGGGGATGGTCTCTGGGACCTCGTATCCACAGCAACAGCTGGGAAGAAATTTTTTTACCTCAGGTTTCCTCACAGCCTAAGAAAGCACCGTATTTTCAGGTACAGTCCTTTCGGCTTCAGAAAAGCAAGCGGGTCAAAGGCGCTTCCTTTCTGCACAGAGACAAGGGAAGAAGGAAAAAAGCTGCACCAGCAGCCAGTTCCCAGGATCAAAAATCTTCCCCCGCTTCCTCTGAGTCCACCGCATGACGCTGGGGCTCCACAGGTGGAGACAGGTGCGGTAGGGGCGCGTCTCGGGAACTTCAGGGACCAGTGGGCTTGCCCACAGGTGGATCTCTAGGTTCTGCAAATAGTATCACAGGGATACAGGCTGGAGTTCGAGGCGACTCCCCCTCGCCGTTACCTCACATCAGCCTTGCCGGCTGCCCTCGGAGAAAGGTAGTACTGGCGGCAATTCACAAGCTGTACTTCCAGCAGGTGAAAGCAAGGTACCCCTCCTTCAACAAGGCCGGGGTTACTATTCCAAAATGTTGTGGTACCGAAACCAGACGGTTCGGTGAGACCCATTCTAAAATTGAAAGCCTTGAACACTTATATACGAAGGTTCAAGTTCAAAATGGAATCGCTCAGGGCGATTATTGCAAGCCTGGAGAATTTTATGGTGTCACTGGACATCAAGGATGATTACCTGCATGTCCCTATTTACCCTCTTCACCAGGAGTACCTCAATATTGTGGTACAGGATTGTCATTACCAATTCCAGACGTTGCCGTTGGTCTGTCCCCGGCACCGAGGTATTTACCAAGGTAATGGCCGAAATAATTATCCCGTACTTGGACGATCTCCTTATAAAGGCGAGGTCCAGGGAGCAGTTGTTCGTCGGAGTAGCACTATCTCGGGAAGTGCTACAACAGCACGGCTGGATTCTGAATATTCCAAAGTCGCAGCTGGTTCCTACGACGTGTCTACTGTTCCTGGGTATGGTTCTGGACATAGAACAGGATAAAAAGGGTTTCTCCCGGAGGAGAAGTCCAAGGAGTTGTTGTCTCTAGACAGAGACCTCCTAATATGTATACAGGTGTCGGTGCATCAATGCACGCGAGCCCTGGGAAAGATGGTAGCTTCTTACGAAGAAATTCCATTCGCCAGGTCCCATGCAAGGATTTTCCAGTGGGATCTATTGGACAAGTGGTCCGGGTCGCATCTTCAGATGCATCGGCGGATAACCCTGTCTCCAAGGGTCAGGGTGTCGCTGTTGTGGTGGCTGCAGAGTGCTCATCTTCTAGGGGGCCGCAGATTCGGCATACAGGACTGGGTCCTGGTGACCACGGATGCCAGCCTTCGAGGCTGGGTGGCAGTCACACAGAGAAGGAACTTCCAAGGCTATGGAAAAGTCAGGAGACTTCCCTACACATAAATATTCTGGAACTGAGGGCCATTTACAATGCCCTAAGTCAGGCTAGACCCCTGCTTCAACACCGGCCGGTGCTGATCCAGTCAGACAACATCACGGCATGTAAACCGACAGGGCGGCACAAGAAGCAGGATGGCGATGGCAGAAGCCACAAGGATTCTCCGATGGGCGGAAAATCATGTGTTAGCACTGTCAGCAGTGTTCATTCCCGGAGTGGACAACTAAGAAACCTCCACCCGGGAGAGTGGGGACTTCATCCAAAAGTCTTCCAAATGATTGTACACCGTTGGGAAAGGCCACAGGTGGACATGATGGCGTCCCGCCTCAACTAAAAGTTACAAAGATATTGCGCCAGGTCAAGGACCCTCAGGCGATAGCTGTGGACGCTCTGGTAACACCGTGGGTGTACCAGTCGGTGTATGTGTTCCCTTCTCTGCCTCTCTTACCCAGGGTAATGAGAATAATAAGAAGGAGAGGAGTAAGAACTATACTCATTGTTCCGGGTTGGCCAAGAAGAGCTTGGTAACCAGAACTCCAAGAAATGATCTCAGAGGACCCATGGCCTCTGCCGCTCAGACAGGACCTGCTGCAGCAGGGGGCTTGTCTGTTCCAAGACGTACCGCGGCTGCGTTGATGGCATGGCGGTTGAACGCCGGATCCTGAAGGAAAAGGGAATTTCGGAGGAAGTTATCCCTACGCTATTTGAAGCTAGGAAAGAAGTGAACGCAAACCATTATCACCGCATATGGCGGAAATATGTTGCGTACTGTGAGGCCAGGAAGGCTCCAAAGGAGAAATTTCAGCTAGGTCGATTTCTGCACTTCCTACAGTCAGAGGTGACTATGGGCCTAAAATTGGGTTCCATTAAGGTCCAGATTTCGGCTCTATCGATTTTCTTCCAAAATTGAACTGGCTTCACTGCCTGAAGTTCAGACTTTTGTTAAGGGAGTGCTGCATAGTCAGCCCCCGTTTGTGCCTCCAGTGGCACCGTGGGATCTCAATGTGGTGTTGGATTTCCTGAAGTCGCATTGGGTTGAGCCACTTAAATCCGTGGAGCTATAATACCTCACGTGGAAAGTGGTCATTCTGTGGGCCTTGGCGTCGGCCAGGCGTGTATCAGAATTGGCGGCTTTGTCATACAAAAGCCCTTATCTGTATTTTATATGGATAAGGCGGAATTGAGGACTCGTTCCCAATTCCTTCCTAAGGTGGTATAATTTTTTAATGTGAACCAACCTATTGTGGTGCCTGAGGCTACTTGGGACTTGGAGGATTCCAAGTTACTGGATGTAGTCAGGGCCCTGAAAAGTATATGTTTCCAGGACAGCTGGAGTCAGGAAAACTGACTCGCTATTTCTCCTGTATGCACCCAACAAGCTGGGTGCTCCTGCTTCTAAGCAGACGATTGCTCGCTGGATCTGTAGCACGATTCAACTTGCACATTCTGCGGCTGGACTGCCGCACCCTAATTCTGTAAAAGCCCATTCCACGAGAAAAGTGGGCTCTTCTTGGGCGGTTGCCCGAGGGGTCTCGGCTTTACAACTTTGCCGAGCTGTTACTTGATCGGGTTAAAACATTTTTGTAAGAGTCTACAAGTTTGATACCCTGGCTGAGGAGGACCTAGAGTTTGCTCATTCGGTGCTGCAGAGTCATCCGCACTCTCCCGCCCATTTGGGAGCTTTGGTATAATCCCCATGGTCCTTACGGAGTCCCAGCATCCACTTAGGACGTCAGAGAAAATAAGATTTTACTCACCGGTAAATCTATTTCTCGTAGTCCGTAGTGGATGCTGGGCGCCCATCCCAAGTGCGGATTGTCTGCAATACTTGTTTATAGTTATTGCCTAACTAAAGGGTTATTGTTGAGCCATCTGCTGAGAGGCTCAGTTATATTTCATACTGTTAACTGGGTATAGTATCACGAGTTATACGGTGTGATTGGTGTGGCTGGTATGAGTCTTACCCGGGATTCAAAATCCTTCCTTATTGTGTCAGCTCTTCCGGGCACAGTATCCTAACTGAGGTCTGGAGGAGGGTCTTAGTGGGAGGAGCCAGTGCACACCAGGTAGTCCTAAAGCTTTCTTTAGTTGTGCCCAGTCTCCTGCGGAGCCGCTAATCCCCATGGTCCTTACGGAGTCCCAGCATCCACTACGGACTACGAGAAATAGATTTACCGGTGAGTAAAATCTTATTTTTACGCAGCCTCCATCTGAAACAGGCGCCCATATCTGTCTGCACCCTGCCAACAAGCGCAGAAGACGGCTCATATGTCCTAGACACTCCCATCCCATGACACTCCCATGAGATGGATCAGTTCCGTGCGTTGGAATGGTCGCCGACCAGGTCACGGGAATAGTGGTCTCACAACGGATAGATCAGTCTGTCCGCATTTACTAACTTCGTCCTTATGCGAATGCATTTTCTGCAGATATCTGAGAGATTCACCCCCATTTCCACTTGCATCTGACTCAGAATCGGGCCCGTGTATTCATCATACAGTAATATAAAAGGTCTCATAAAATGTAATAATTAGTCCACTCTGTCATTCTCATAGCAGCAGTAAGAATAAGTCACAGCATAAATGTCCGGGATATAAGTCATTGGCTATTCAGTATGTCAAAGTCTGATCATCACTCAGCTGTGCACTGTAAGGGTTTAATATACAGCATAGAATATATCACCCTCTGTGGGATGTGGCAGTGATTATAGTATGCGACTAAGGGGGTCACTCTGACCCGATCGCATGCTGCAGTTTATCACTGGGCGGGGGGGAGGGGGGGGGGCAGAATGGCAGCATTTGGGCACAGTTTCATGGGCACTGTCCGCCCAACGCAGGCGTGGCTGGACCGTGCGGGGGCGGGCCGCAGTGGCTGCGTGACATCACAAGCAGCTGCTGTGGGCTGGGAAGCGACGAGTAGCTCCCGGCCAGCACTTCGCTGGGCGTCTCCCCGCATGTCTATGGTCATGATCGTAGCCCTGCAAAATTTTTCAGGGCTACGATCAACTTGGAATCACCCCCTAAGGTCCTAATTCAGAGTTGATCGTAGCAGCAAATTTGTTAGCAGTTGGGCAAAACCATGGGGGTAATTCCAAGTTGATCGCAGCAGGAATTCTGTTAGCAATTGGGCAAAACCATGTGCACTGCAGGGGAGGCAGATATAACATGTGCAGAAAGAGTTAGATTTGGGTGGGTTATTTTGTTTCTGTGCAGGGTAAATACTGGCTGCTTTATTTTTACACTGCAAATTAGATTGCAGATTGAACACACCACACCCAAATCTAACTCTCTCTGCACATGTTAAATCTGCCTCCCCTGCAGTGCACATGGTTTTGCCCAACTGCTAAAAAAATTCCTGCTGCGATCAACTTGGAATTACCCCCCATGTGCACTGCAGGGGGACAGATGTAACATGTGCAGAGAGAGTTAGATTTGGGTGGGGTGTGTTCAAACTGAAATCTAAATTGCAGTGTAAAAATAAAGCAGCCAGTATTTATCCTGCACAGAAACAAAATAACCCACTCAAATCTAACTCTCTCTGCACATGTTACATCTGCCCCCCCTGCAGTGCACATGGGGGGGTCATTCCCACCTGATCACACGCTAGGATTTTTCGCTGCACTGCAATCAGATAAGAATTGCGCATGTGTATGCACCGCAATGCGCAGGCGTGTCGTACGGGTACAAAGCGGATAGTTGCTGAGCGATGGATTTTACGAAGAATACATTCGCACAGCCGATCGCAAGGAGATTGACAGGAAGAAGGCGTTTGTGGGTGGCAACTGACCGTTTTCTGGGAGTGTTTGGAAAAACGCAGGCGTGTCCAAGTGTTTGCAGGGTGGGTGTCTGACGTCAATTCCGGGACCGGACAGGCTGAAGTGATCGCAGCGGCTGAGTAAGTTCAGAGCTACTCAGAAACTGCACAAAATGTTTTTGTACCGCTCGGCTGCACATGCGATCGCACACTTGCAAAGCGAAAATACACTCTCATATAGGCGGCGATTATCTGTTAGCGCTGCAAAAAATAGCTAGCGAGCGATCAACTCGGAATGACCCCCATGGTTTTGCCCAACTGCTAACAAATTTGCTGCTGTGATCAACTCTGTCTGAATTACCCCCAAGTGTTCTCTTGCCTGACCTTATAGTGTATATGGTGCTGTACACTAACTGATGATACAATACAGGTCTCAAGTCATTGGCTGCACACAGGGAAAAACTCCAGCAGTGTTTAATAGTTGTCTTACATTAGGGCTTCTTCTGTCCGTGGGGGTCATTCCGACCCGTTCGCACGCAGCGGTTTATCGCTGCGGTGCGAACAGGTGCGGAATGCACATGCGCAGCAGCCGCAGTGCGCGACGTTGCCCGGCGACAGGGGTCGCCGGGTTACTTCGCGGCTACCGATGGAGGCGGCCGCAGAGCCGACCGCAAAGAAGATTGACAGGAAGAAGGCGTTCCAGGGCGGATCTGGACCGTTTGGACCGTTTTCGGGGAGTGGTGAGTAAAACGCAGGCGTGTCCAGGAAAACGGAGGGCGGATGTTTGACGTCATCGCTGGATCCATCGCACAGGGTAAGTAGGTATAAGCCTAGTCTTGTTTTGCTTGAATTTTTTTTAGCTTAGCAGGACTGCACAAGCGATCGCAGCTCTTCTAAGCTAAAATACACTCCCCCATAGGCGTGGACTAGTTGATCGCAGCATCAGAAAAAAGTTGCTGGCTGCGATCAACTCGGAATGACCACCATAGTGCCTCCTCTTCTTCTGCCGGCTCCTCTCCAGTCCACTAACAACAAGCAAGCACCGTGCCGCAACCTCATAACGGGGCCGTTTATCAACAAATATTTGGGCACATTCCCCTGAAAACACCCGTTTTGGGGGGTAACCACAAATATTTTGTTTCTCTCGCATATATGAAGGAGGTCCTTCCTTTCCCGACTGCAGCTGCAACCTGCACAGGTTTCTAAGGAGGTGCGATGCTGTCAGATTTACCGCGCTCCAGAATGTGAAGCATTCCCTGGCCTGGGTCTTGCAGCTATCTGCAGCATAGCATTATCCCATTGTAGCATATGGGCTACACATCGCAGAAACCCTGAACCTTCCCCGGCAATGGGTGCTACTGAAGTGGACGCATCACAGGGACGAGTTCCTTTTGGAGCCCCTGCCTCGGCAAGTGCTCCTTCATGCAGTCCACCGGAATAAACGCATAATGCAAACCTCTGCTGCCCGCTATCAAGCTGAGTCGGCCCTAGGCTAGCAATGGATGCCCCTAGGCATTTGCCTTGTTTGCATGTGCCTAGAACAGGCTCTGGTGGTTTGGTGAGGGCTTAGTGTGGTGGGAGAGGTAGTGTAGTACAGACAGAATTGAGCTGCACCTGCAATGACAGTCTATTTGTGTCTCTGCTATTTGTTCTTCTATGCACTTTTCCATTTAAAACTGAAGACATTCTGGACATCACAGAACTACATAATAAATGCAGCTAGTTTTACATTTTGTAATATATGCCAATTGAAACTCTGCTGTTGGAGATTGAGCATTACTTCAAAGGCTAAGTATAACGGAACCTATTAAACGATATACTAACAGAGCCATAACTACGACGGGGCAAGACGTGGCAGCACCAAGGGTGGTTACTGTAGCTCCTCCCAAATGCATGTGTGGGGGGAGGGGGGCACCGCTGTTGTGTGTTACATATCTACTTGTGGTTAGGGAGGCCAATCCCGGGCCGTTTTTTCAATCCCGGGATTCGGGATTGAAAAACGCTCAATCCCGGGATTCCCGGGATCCCGGGATTGCAGTAGGGAGCAGGGAGAGTAGGAGTGGAAGGCAGTGGAAAAGAGTGTAGGGAGCACGGAAGCTGTAGGGAGCAGCGCTGGAGGGTGGGTGTAGTGTAGGGACTAGGGAGCAGCGCTGGAGGGTGGGTGTAGTGTAGGGACTAGGGAGCAGCGCTGGAGGGTGGGTGTAGTGTAGGGACTAGGGAGCAGCGCTGGATAGTGGGTATAGTGTAGGGACTAGGGAGCAGCGCTGGAGGGTGGGTGTAGTGTAGGGACTAGGGAGTAGCGCTGGAGGGTGGGTGTAGTGTAGGGACTAGGGAGCAGCGCTGGAGGGTGGGTGTAGTGTAGGGACTAGGGAGCAGCGCTGGTGGGTGTAGTGTAGGGACTAGGGAGCAGCGCTGGAGGGTGGGTGTAGTGTAGGGACTAGGGAGCAGCGCTGGAGGGTGGGTGTAGTGTAGGGACTAGGGAGCAGCGCTGGAGGGTGGGTGTAGTGTAGTGACTAGGGAGCAGCGCTGGAGGGTGGGTGTAGTGTAGGGACTAGGGAGCAGCGCTGGAGGGTGGGTGTAGTGTAGGGACTAGGGAGCAGCGCTGGATGGTGGGTATAGTGTAGGGACTAGGGAGCAGCGCTGGAGGGTGGGTGTAGTGTAGGTACTAGGGAGCAGCGCTGGAGGGTGGGTGTAGTGTAGGGACTAGGGAGCAGCGCTGGAGGGTGGGTGTAGTGTAGGGACTAGGGAGCAGCGCTGGAGGGTGGGTGTAGTGTAGGGACTAGGGAGCAGCGCTGGAGGGTGGGTGTAGTGTAGGGACTAGGGAGCAGCGCTGGAGGGTGGGTATAGTGTAGGGACTAGGGAGCAGCGCTGGAGGGTGGGTGTAGTGTAGGGACTAGGGAGCAGCGCTGGAGGGTGGGTGTAGTGTAGGGACTAGGGAGCAGCGCTGGAGGGTGGGTGTAGTGTAGGGACTAGGGAGCAGCGCTGGAGGGTGTAGGAAGCGGAGCGGGAGGTAGGCTGAAGCGAGCACCACAGTGAGGGAGGGTTGGTGTCAGTAAAACTACACTTACTATTAGACGGGCGGCAGGCGGCAGCCATGGACAAGACGCGCTGAGCGCGCCGGAGGCCTTTTAAATTGTAGTGCTGGCCGTCAGCCAGTCAGAACGGGCAGTCCGGCAGCCAATCAGGAGCCGCTGCGGCCGCTTCCCAGATTGGCCGCCGGTCCACCAGCTGTGATTGGCTGGCGGCCGGCGCTACATTTGAAATGCCGCCGCGGTCTGTGTACATGGCTGCCGCCCGCCTAATAGTAAGTTACTTACACCAACCCTCCCTCGCTGCTGCGTTGCACATGCGCAATGCAATCCCGTGAATCCCGGGATTGGAGGCTCCAATCCCGGGATTCAAATCCCGGCATTTTTGGGCCTAAATCCCGGGATCCCGCCGATCCCGATCCCGGGATTGGCCTCCCTACTTGTGGTGCTGTTCAGTCCATGTATGTGAGTGTATCAGCCTATGCATGTCTTTGACTCTGGGTGTAATTCAGAGTTGATCGCAGCAGCAAATTTGTTAGCAGTTGGGCAAAACCATGTGCACTGCAGGGGAGGCAGATTTAACATGTGCAGAGAGTTAGATTTGGGTGGGTTATATTGTTTCTGTGCAGGGTAAATACTGGCTGCTTTATCTTTACACTACAATTTAGATTTCAGTTTGAACACCCCCCACCCAAATCTAACTCTCTCTGCACATGTTATATCTGCTCCCCCTGCAGTACACATAGGGGGTCATTCCGAGTTGTTCGCTCGCTAGCAGATTTTAGCAGCTTTGCACACGCTAGGCCGCCGCCCTCTGGGAGTGTATCTTAGTTTAGCAGAATTGCGAACGAAAGATTAGCAGAATTGCGAATAGAAAATTCTTAGCAGTTTCTGAGTAGCTCCAGACTTACTCACAGATTGCGATCAGCTCAGGCCGTTTCGTTCCTGGTTTGACGTCACAAACATGCCCTGCATTCGGCCAGCCACTCCCCCGTTTCTCCAGACACTCCCCCGTTTTTCCCTGACACGCCTGCGTTTTTCCGCACCCTTTCAGAAAACGTCCAGTTTCCGCCCAGAAACACCCACTTCCTGTCAATCACACTCCGATCACTTCAACGATGAAAATTCTTCGTTCGGACGTGAGTAAATCTACTAAGTTTTGGGCTAAAATACTTAGCGCATGCGCACTGCGTACCATGCGCCTGCGCATTTTTGCCTTAATCGCTCCGTTGCGAAAATCGTCAACGAGCGAACAACTCGGAATGACCCCCCATAGTTTTGCCCAACTGCTTACAAATTTGCTGCTGCGATCAACTCTGAATTAGCCCTTCTGTGAATGAGCCCTAACATTGTATGCCAGCCATACTTGCCTACTCTCCTGGAAGGTTTGGGAGACTACTGACTTTTTGGTTAGTACCCCGAGCCCCAGAAGATATATGTAATTACCCTGGCTTTAGGCAGGCACTAGGCCTGAGGCTGCAGAGGGCATATACTATTGTGAGAGGCCCCATTGATAGGCGGGCACTAGGGCCGAGGCTGCAGAGGGCCTATACTATTGTTAGAGGCCCCATTGATAGATGGGCACTAGGGCCGAGGCTGCGGAGTGTAGTAGGCCCTATAGCAGGCCTGGCCAACCTGTGGCTCTCCAGATGTTGTGAAACTACACATCCCAGCATGCCCTGCCACAGTTTTAGCATTCCCTAATGGCAAAACTGTGGCAAAGCATGATGGGACTTGTAGTTTTACAACAGCTGGAGAGCCACAGGTTGGCCAGGCCTGCCCTATAGTAATTGTGTAACAGACTCATTGTTAGATGGGCACTATGCTTGAGCTAGTGAAGCAATAGGCCCCTATTGCGTAGGCCCATTGGTAAGCCAGGGGAAGGTAGGTTGTTGATAGGTACCTGCTTGTGTTATGATATTGCAGGTTTGGGGGCATGTTGCAGTCAGTGGCTCTGGTCCCACCTTCTCAGTTGCGCGGGACATCCTGGGCAACTATATTTAATTTAACCATTTCACTGCTGCATCCCCTTTAAATTATTAGAATATTAACATGTGCCACTTTATATTTTAAATCAGGGGTGGGGAACCTTTCACCCTCCAGCTTTTGTTGAACTACACATACCAGCATGCCTTGCTACAGTTTTGCTATTTGTTCATGCTAAAACTGTTGCAGGTCTTGCTGGGATATGTAGTTCAACAACAGCTGGAGGGCCGACGGTTCCCCATCTCTGTTTTAAGTGAATAATATGTGCCCCCTTTATATTAATGATATGCGCCATTTATTGTTTATTTACTTTTGTGCCTTTTTTTATTCAATTATATTTGAATGGCCCAATATAATTTCTGTGATGTAGTGGGTCTTATATGACATATGATCTTGGCACTTAGGGGTCTATTCACGAAGCAGTGAAAAGTATTGAGAAGTGAGCAAGTAAAGAAGTTGCCCATGGCAACCAATCAGCATTGACGTAACATTTATAATTTACATACTATAAAATTATACAGAGCAGCTGATTGGTTACCATGGGAAACATCTCCACTGGCTTACGTCTCCAATTTTTTTTTTCTCTGCTTCATGAATAGACCCCTTATTACTTATTATACCCCTTATAACTCTTCCAGAAATAAAAACATTTCTCAGACATGAGTTGCATGTTCTTTGATCACGAACCTGTTGTTGGCAGTTACCAACTGTGGGACTTCCCAGGCTGGTGTATTTATTTAAAACACTTTCATTATACACAGGTGGACAACAATTAATTAATTAATTAATTAATTGACACATGAAGACAAATCATTATACCAGGGTATAGGCTCGGACTGGCCCATAGGGGTACAGGGGAAACCACCGGTGGCCCCACTGCCTGGGCCCCCACCCTCTCACTTATACATTATGAATATGTTACATTATACTGCACAGGACTATGGTATATTTTTTACAGTGCATTGCTGTTAGTATTCTGGAACATTATCATGCAGTATTTACTATATATATATATATATATATATATATATACTAGCAGTATTTACTATATATATTGTTTATCAAGGGACCAAGACCATGCACTAATGGTTTGCCAAGCCTCTAAGAATGGGACCCTACCACTGCATTTCCCTGGTCGGCCCTTAATGCCCCAGTCCGACACTGCCAGGTTATACTGTATATACCTAGTTGTTTCACAGTGTGGGTCTTGATGACCAAACCTTCATGAGCTAATCAGAACTTTGTATCTGTTTTAAAAAGCTATTGAGCCACCTTGAGGAAACTTCTAGTATTGCAATAGTAGATTATAAGGGGACTTCTGGTTTGATATGATGTATTTAGTCAGCCAAGTCATGTCCCTACAGTATCTCAAACGTGTTCTCTATAGAGATGAGCGGGTTTGGTTCGTCGAGATCCGAAACCCCCCGAACTTCACGTGGTTTAAACGGGTCCGAGGCAGCCTCGGTTCTTCCAGCCTAACACGCAAAACCCAAACGGGGAAAAACGTCATCATCCCGCTGTCGGATTCTCGCAAGATTCGGATTCCATATAAAGAGCCGCGCATCGCCGCCATTTTCACTCGTGCATTGTCGATTGAGTGGAGAGGACGTGGCGACGTTCTCTGCCTGAAAAGCTCAATATCTTTGCTCAGTGTGCTGCATTGTGGGGACCAGTATATAGTAGTATAGTGCTGCATTGTGGTGACCACCAGTATATAGTAGTACAGTACAGTTGTCCATTGCTGTATCTTGACGCTCCGTGTCAGACTCAGTTCTATTCTCCAGATCAGTGCTCAATATCTTTGCTGCATTGTGGGGACCAGTATATAGTAGTACAGTGCTGCATTGTGGTGACCACCAGTATATAGTAGTACAGTACAGTTGTCCATTGCTGTATCTTGCAGCTCCGTGTCAGACTCAGTTCTATTCTCCAGATCAGTGCTCAATATCTTTGCTGCATTGTGGGGACCAGTATATAGTAGTACAGTGCTGCATTGTGGTGACCACCAGTATATAGTAGTACAGTACAGTTGTCCATTGCTGTATCTTGCAGCTCCGTGTCAGACTCAGTTCTATTCTCCAGATCAGTGCTCAATATCTTTGCTGCATTGTGGGGACCAGTATATAGTAGTACAGTGCTGCATTATGGTGACCACCAGTATATAGTAGTACAGTACAGTAGGCCATAGCATTATCTTGCTGCATCGTGTCACTTCTAGTATCCTGATCAGTGCTTAATATCTGTGCTAAGTGTCAGTGCTGCATTGTGGTGACCAGTATACTACAGTACAATAGTCCAGTGCTGTTCTCGCTGCTCAGTGTCAGTTCTCCGTAGTATCATCAGTTCTCAGTATAATCAGTGCGCTGTTAGACGTGCACCCGTTTTCCGCCATTAGTGCATTGGGATTTAGACAGTTGATGAAGTTATTGTGTGCCCCCGGTACAAAATCCCATCTAGATTCCACTTCACTAGGCAGGCGATAGCGAGATTTTACCAATTAATATCAGTGATTTATAATTATTAATGACAGTGATCTTGCCAAATAATTCCAGTGATTTTGTCATTTTCTTCCAGTGATTTGGACCAATAATACCATTGATTAGAACGAATAATTCCTGTGGTTTTGCTATTTTCTTCCAGTGATTTGGACCAATAATACCATTGATTAGAATGAATAATTCCTGTGATTTTGTCATTTTCTTCCAGTGATTTGGACCAATACAGGTTGAGTATCCCATATCCAAATATTCCGAAATACGGAATATTCCGAAATACGGAATTTTTTGAGCGAGAGTGAGATAGTGAAACCTTTGTTTTCTGATGGCTCAATTTATACAAACTTTGTTTACGACACAAAGGTATTAAAAATATTGTATTAAATGACCTTCAGGCTGTGTGTATAAGCTGTATATGAAACATAAATGAATTGTGTGAATGTACACACACTTTGTTTAATGCACAAAGTTATTAAAAATATTGGTTAAAATTACCTTCAGGCTGTGTGTATAAGGTGTATATGAAACATAAATGAATTGTGTGTTTAGACTTGGGTCCCATCGCCTTGATATCTCATTATGGTTTGCAATTATTCCAAAATACGGAAAAATCCGTTATCCAATATACTTCCGGTCCCAAACATTTTGGATAAGGGATACTCAACCTGTAATACCATTGATTAGAACGAATAATTCCTGTGATATTGAGGTGTTTGTGTCGCTTAGCTTAGTCATCCAGCGACCACAGTGCACCTCTTTTTCTCTTTTCTTTGCATCATGTGCTGTTTGGGGACTATTTTTTTTTTACGTGCCATCCTGTCTGACACTTCCATATATGTCCAGTGGTACTGCCATTTTATATAATTCCCGACATTACTGCCATTTAATTCCAGTGATTTTGTCATTTTCTTCCAGTGATTTGGACCAATAATACCATTGATTAGAACGAATAATTCCTGTGATTTTGTAATTTTCTTCCAGTGATTTGGACTAATAATACCATTGATTAGAACGAATAATTCCTGTGATTTTGTCATTTTCTTCCAGTGATTTGGACCAATAATACCATTGATTAGAATGAATAATTCCTGTGATATTGAGGTGTTTGTGTCGCTTAGCTTAGCCATCCAGCGACCACAGTGCACTTCTTTTTCTCTTTTCTTTGCATCATGTGCTGTTTGGGGCCAATGTTTTTAAGTGCCATCCTGTCTGACACTGCAGTGCCACTCCTAGATGGGCCAGGTGTTTGTGCCGGCCACTTGGGTCGCTTAGCTTAGTCATCCAGCGACCTTGGTGCAAATTTTAGGACTAAAAATAATATTGTGAGGTGTGAGGTGTTCAGAATAGACTGGAAATGAGTGGAAATTATGGTTATTGAGGTTAATAATACTATGGGATCAAAATTACCCCCACATTCTATGATTTAAGCTGTTTTTGAGGGGTTTTTGAAAAAAAACCCACCCGAATCCAAAACACACCCGAATCCGACAAAAAAATGTAAGGGAGGTTTTGCCAAAACGCGTCCGAAACCAAAACACGACTGCGGAACTGAATCCAAAACCAAAACACAAAACCTGAAAAATTTCCGGTGCACATCACTAGTTCTCTATATTATAGTGGGGTGTAAATAAACACATTTGTTACACATGAAGCAAATGCTACTGTATTTGAGCTGAAAGCATCTTCAGGTGCTCATGATATTTATGTAGAAAGGTCTTTTTTTTATGTACGTCATTTGTTCAACCTACCTCCTGAGTGCATTTGGGCACACCTCTAAACAAGCTCTTTTACAGTATGCATATGCAAGATAGTTGATTCTAACAAAATGAATATGTTCAGTACAATGTTCAAATGCTGATTTTATTTAAAAAAAAAAAATCATGTTTGTAATCATGATTTTACTGTGTTTGAAAAGTTGATTGATACCAAATCTGGGATCCTCCATAATCAACCAAAAGATAGGACTTCAAATGAAACATTAATGGGAGAACCAGTGAGATTAGCACTCTCCTACTGTACCTCCATCCAGCCTTGACCCTCAACTGATTGATGTTCTGATTATAAAGCATTGCCAGATCCTAATCAATTTAATTAAGGATTTCTTCTTCACAGTTCAAAGCCTTGAAAACTGGTTTAACTAACCATGTCGTATCTTCAAGCCAAGCAATTGGGTATGGGTGAATTTGCACCAGAAAAAGTCTTCCTGAGTTTTCAAATGGAAGGGCACACATTTAGATATCTGGTCAAGTACAATGGGCTCAATGGCGGCATCTACATTCTACACTGACACTAGCCCATTCATGGTCACAGGACCCTCGTTGGGCTGCACCCACCCTTTGGAATGCCCTCCTTTGCATAGCAAGACTTTCTTCTAGGGGGAAATGTATAGCCTGCAACTTGTAGACTTTGTACAAATTCCGAGTCTGCCTGATGTTTTAAAGCGTCAGTCATTTAAAAGGCTGAACCGGGTTGCTTACTACCAGAGTTATCTTTATACTGTATATTTGAGAATATATTTTTTTCAATAATTCAAATTAACGTCTTGTCATTGCTAGACACACAGCAATCAAACATAATGCTTAATTTATTTACCGTATACATAATAGAGTATCTTTTATCCATCTGAGGATCAGAGGTCACATAGTGAATACCTCTCCATGCTGATGGCCTAGACCAGTGGTTTCCAAACGTGGTCCTCAAGGCACCATCCATGGCTCACCACCGATGGTTAAATTAAATTGACTGAGGTACTAATTAAGTCACCTATGGCCAAGCATGGATAGACCTAAAACCTGGACCATTAGGATGTCTTGAGGACTGCGTTTGAGAACCTCTGGCCTACACTGTAAATTACTGGAAGGCAAACATTCTGGGGGAAGATTCTTTATCACCTGTGTCCCCAGTACTTCTTCTCATATACTGACTGCTGAAATGGAGAATCCAGGGGGAGGACGGTGACAGCTTCTGCACTGACAGAAATCATGACCATGTAAATTTATTAGCTGCTCTGCAGAATTAACTGGAAATTGGGGAAGGCCAACTGACAAGTTCCCCTCCTCAGGCCCACCCCCACCTGCCGACAGGAATTACAAAATCTGGTTGGCAGGCCCCCGGAGTGAGGGACGCCCTGTGGTACGAGCCCCCCTGCACCACTCCGCTCCCCATTATTCCTGCTCTGCTTTCTAACTTATGCTAATGCAAGTACTGCCCTGTGTCTGCAGAGCATCTGTCTTAATGCTGCAGGCCCACCCACTGTATTTCCATCCTCAGCCATCAGTAGGATCTGGTCTTAAGACGGTCCCATGCTCCATCTGAAACAGGCATCTCATCTCTGTCCACATGCTGCGAGTCAGCACTCCCATGACACTCGCACGTCCGCGTGGTCACCGTCAGTTATCGTCCAATTCACTGGAATTGACAGCTCAAACAGTCCGCCCTTGCAATCTCCGCCCGTGAGTCGATGCATGACCCGGTGCATGCACAGTCAGCTATAAACCTTCTGAATACAACAGTAAGCTCAGTCAATGGCAGGGTAGTTGGTGTTATTCAAATAATTCTGTCCAGTGGTGCAAGTAGAAATATTTTCTTAGTGGTACTGAGTGTGCTGAAAAATGTGCGTGGTCACATGTCATGAGGGGGCATGGCCACATGACACTAGGGGGAGTGTCTACATTACACTAGGGGTGTGGTCACACAGCATAGTCCCTCTGCTTTATACTGTAGAGTCAAGGCTAGAAATATAAAGTTCTACCCAGGGCCGGATCTAGAGGGGGGTGAAGGGGGTGACCGCCCCCCCTAACACAGTCATAGCCACGCCCACTTTTGAGCAGAAGAGAGATCTCCGGGGAGAGCCTGAGGCAGAACAATGTGCTGCAGCTTATACCACAGCAGCACAGAGGAGCCAGGAGAGCAAGGGTTACAGACCATTTGCCCCTCACTTGCTGGTGTGTGGGTACTAGGGCTAATAAATACAATTACCCCATAGCACAGTCACATGTACATAGAACAATCACAAAGCCCTATCTCAGTCTCACTCAAAATGTTCAGTCAGAATTGAGAGAGGAGGAGTTAGGATTGGATGGGAGGAGTTGGGACAGTAGAGGGAGGAGTCAAGATTAAACAGTAAACCGCCCCCCCTAAAGATAAGTCTAGATCCGTCCCCGGTTCTACCTCCAGTATAATAGAAATATATAGTAATAACTCCAGTATAATAGAAATATATTGTAATGCCCCTAGTATAAAATAAATATATTGTAATGCCTATGCTACCATTATAACAGGATATCTACTGTAGCAGTGCCCCCGGTATAATAGAAATATATAGTATTGTGATCATGTCCACTACTCACCCTTTTCTTCACGCCTGCCGCGGACGCCAGGAGAGGAAGTGTGATGTGATCTCATGACATAACCGTTGCGCTCCTAACAAAGTGGGAGGCGCCATCATGCTGCCGAACACCGTGGTCTTGTTTCTTGGCAGCGCATTATAACTGCGGTAATGGCAGTCATGGCTGCTAAATGTGCAGTGGGTGGTACCGCGTACCTGTTGCCATATTCTTAAGGGTACTCCGTACCCGAGCGTACCTGCACAACTGATTCTGTCACACAACCTTATATCCTAAACTGTTGTGGGACTAGTTTACATATCGGTTGCACATTCCACCTTGTTAGAAAGGGAAGATATATTTTGTACCAGTGTCCTGGGAAAAGCCTGCAGAAGTGTGTAATAAGCAGACACTGCAGATGCAAAGGCTGAACTACAATGACGATGAGCTATTTCTGATATGCTTGTTAGTAGGGTGACCTGAATAATGCATGCACCCATTAATCAGCACTGACACGCACTGCAGAGGGGTGTCCTGTACTAACACATAGACCATTGCAGCACATGTACAATGGCTGATAACCAGATTTTCATTCCGTTCCCAAATAACTGCAGCTGTTCTACTCATTATATAGAGAAGCGCAATCGTGTACATTCTGGTCGTACCAGGATAGCGATCCGGCGCCATTTTTTTTATCGGAGCATCTGCGTGTGACGTGGCAGCCACCCCCAAAAACGCTGCCTACAAGCCCCCGTTTGGCCTGCCACGCCCCCGCAACGCTGTGTCGCCGCTCCCCCAGAGGGCCGCCGCTGTCAGTCACCTTGCGCGGCCGCATGGTGAAGGATTGTGCACGCACACTGAGAATGGTGAGCATGCGCAGACCCCCTGGATGCGGCCGCTGAGTGCGAATGCGCGGCTGCGTCCATGTCTGAATGACCCCTTAGGTGCACCGGCTGACGTCTCAGGGGCCTGCTTTTCTGTCACTGCCCTCCCCTTTGTCCGGGGCAGTGACCGCTGCTAGCTGGACTTTCGCTGACATGGTCACTGGGGACAAGGATGTCATTTGAAATGGGGGCATAATGTCACGGTGGGGTGAGGACACTGCCAGGTGGACGGTGCAGGGGGGTGATGTGTGACTAACTGGGCAGTGTGGTGGCACTGCCCCTTTGCCAAAGAGTGTAACAGAATTGTATTGTGATCATGTCCAGTGGTCTGGTCATGTTGGGGGTGTAGTGTCCTATGTCTGTATAGGGTGTAATAGATGTATTATGGTCATGTCCAGTGGTCAGGTCATGTTGGGGTGTAGTGTCCTATGTCTGTATAGGGTGTAATAGATGTATTATGGTCATGGTCAGTGGTCAGGTCATGTTGGGGGTGTAGTGTCCTATGTCTGTATAGGGTGTAATAGATGTATTATGGTCATGTCCAGTGGTCAGGTCATGTTGGGGTGTAGTGTCCTATGTCTGTATAGGGTGTAATAGATGTATTATGGTCATGGTCAGTGGTCAGGTCATGTTGGGGGTGTAGTGTCCTATGTCTGTATAGGGTGTAATAGATGTATTATGGTCATGTCCAGTGGTCAGGTCATGTTGGGGTGTAGTGTCCTATGTCTGTATAGGGTGTAATAGATGTATTATGGTCATGGTCAGTGGTCAGGTCATGTTGGGGGTGTAGTGTCCTATGTCTGTATTGGGTGTAATAGAAGTGTATTATGGTCATGTCCAGTGGTCAGGTCATGTTGGGGGTGTAGTGTCCTATGTCTGTATAGGGTGTAATAGATGTATTATGGTCATGGCCAGTGGTCAGGTCATGTCGAGGTGTAGTGTCCTATGTCTGTATAGGGTGTAATAGATGTATTATGGTCATGGCCAGTGGTCAGGTCATGTTGGGGGTGTAGTGTCCTATGTCTGTATAGGATGTAATAGATGTATTATGGTCATGTCCAGTGGTCAGGTCATGTTGGGGGTGTAGTATCCCATGTCTGTATACAGTGTAATAGATGTATTATGGTCATATCCGGTGGTCAGGTCATGTTGGGGTGGAGTGTCCTATGTCTATATAGGGTGTAATAGATGTATTATGGTCATGACCAGTGGTCAGGTCATGTTGAGGTGTAGTGTCCTATGTCTGTATAGGGTGTAATAGATGTATTATGGTCATGGCCAGTGGTCAGGTCATGTTGGGGGTGTAGTGTCCTATGTCTGTATAGGATGTAATAGATGTATTATGGTCATGTCCAGTGGTCAGGTCATGTTGGGGGTGTAGTATCCCATGTCTGTATACAGTGTAATAGATGTATTATGGTCATGGCCAGTGGTGAGGTCATGTTGGGGGTGTAGTGTCCTATGTCTGTATAGTGTGTAATAGTTGTATTATGGTCATGTCCAGTGGTCAGGTCATGTTGGGGTGTAGTATCCTATGTCTGTATAGGGTGTAATAGATGTATTATGGTCATGTCCAGTAGTCTGGTCATGTTGGGGGTGCAGTGTCCTATGTCTGTATAGGGTGTAATAGAAGTGTATTATGGTCATGTCCAGTGGTCAGGTCATGTTGGGGGTGTAGTGTCCTATGTCTGTATACAGTGTAATAGATGTATTATGGTCATGTCCACGGTGGTCAGGTCATGTTGGGGTGTAGTGTCCTATGTCTGTAAACAGTGTAATAGATGTATTATGGTCATGGCCAGTGGTGAGGTCATGTTGGGGGTGTAGTGTCCTATGTCTGTATAGGGTGTAATAGATGTATTATGGTCATGTCCAGTGGTCAGGTCATGTTGGGGTGTAGGGTCCTATGTCTGTATAGGGTGTAATAGATGTATTATGGTCATGGTCAGTGGTCAGGTCATGTTGGGGGTGTAGTGTCCTATGTCTGTATAGGGTGTAATAGATGTATTATGGTCATGTCCAGTGGTCAGGTCATGTTGGGGTGTAGTGTCCTATGTCTGTATAGGGTGTAATAGATGTATTATGGTCATGGTCAGTGGTCAGGTCATGTTGGGGGTGTAGTGTCCTATGTCTGTATAGGGTGTAATAGATGTATTATGGTCATGTCCAGTGGTCAGGTCATGTTGGGGTGTAGTGTCCTATGTCTGTATAGGGTGTAATAGATGTATTATGGTCATGGTCAGTGGTCAGGTCATGTTGGGGGTGTAGTGTCCTATGTCTGTATAGGGTGTAATAGAAGTGTATTATGGTCATGTCCAGTGGTCAGGTCATGTTGGGGGTGTAGTGTCCTATGTCTGTATAGGGTGTAATAGATGTATTATGGTCATGGCCAGTGGTCAGGTCATGTCGAGGTGTAGTGTCCTATGTCTGTATAGGGTGTAATAGATGTATTATGGTCATGGCCAGTGGTCAGGTCATGTTGGGGGTGTAGTGTCCTATGTCTGTATAGGATGTAATAGATATATTATGGTCATGTCCAGTGGTCAGGTCATGTTGGGGGTGTAGTATCCCATGTCTGTATACAGTGTAATAGATGTATTATGGTCATGGCCAGTGGTGAGGTCATGTTGGGGGTGTAGTGTCCTATGTCTGTATAGTGTGTAATAGTTGTATTATGGTCATGTCCAGTGGTCAGGTCATGTTGGGGTGTAGTATCCTATGTCTGTATAGGGTGTAATAGATGTATTATGGTCATGTCCAGTAGTCAGGTCATGTTGGGGGTGCAGTGTCCTATGTCTGTATAGGGTGTAATAGAAGTGTATTATGGTCATGTCCAGTGGTCAGGTCATGTTGGGGGTGTAGTGTCCTATGTCTGTATACAGTGTAATAGATGTATTATGGTCATGTCCACGGTGGTCAGGTCATGTTGGGGTGTAGTGTCCTATGTCTGTAAACAGTGTAATAGATGTATTATGGTCATGGCCAGTGGTCAGGTCATGTTGGGGGTGTAGTGTCCTATGTCTGTATAGGGTTTAATAGATGTATTATGGTCATGGCAAGTGGTCAGGTCATGTTGGGGGTGTAGTGTCCTATGTCTGTATAGGGTGTAATAGATGTATTATGGTCATGGCCAGTGGTCAGGTCATGTTGGGGGTGTAGTGTCCTATGTCTGTATAGGGTGTAATAGATGTATTATGATCATGGCCAGTGGTCAGGTCATGTTGGGGTGTAGTGTCCTATGTCTGTATAGGGTGTAATAGAAGTGTATTATGGTCATGTCCAGTGGTCAGGTCATGTTGGGGGTGTAGTGTCCTATGTCTGTATAGGATGTAATAGATGTATTATGGTCATGTCCAGTGGTCAGGTCATGTTGGGGGTGTAGTATCCCATGTCTGTATACAGTGTAATAGATGTATTATGGTCATGGCCAGTGGTGAGGTCATGTTGGGGGTGTAGTGTCCTATGTCTGTATAGTGTGTAATAGTTGTATTATGGTCATGGCCAGTGGTCAGGTCATGTTGGGGGGTGTAGTGTCCTATGTCTGTATAGGGTGTAATAGATGTTTTATGGTCATGACCAGTGGTCAGGTCATGTTGGGGGTGAAGTGTCCTATGTCTGTATAGGGTGTAATAGTTTGGTCATGGCCAGTGGTCAGGTCATATTATGGGTGTAGATTCCTATGTCTGTATAGGGTGTAATAGATGTATTATGGTCATGGCCAGTGGTCAGGTCATGTTGGGGGTGCAGTGTCCTATGTCTGTATAGGGTGTAATAGATGTATTATTTCTGAATAGGGTGTAATAGATGTATTATGGTCATGTCCAGTAGTCAGGTCATGTTGGGGGTGTAGTGTCCTGTGTCTGTATAAGGTGTAATAGATGTATTATTGTCATGTCCAGCGTTCAGGTCATGTTGGGGGTGTAGTGTCCTATGTCTGTATAGGGAGTAATAGATGTATTATGGTCATGGTCAGTGGTCAGGTCATGTTGGGGGGTGTAGTGTCCTATGTCTGTATAGGGTGTAATAGAAGTGTATTATGGTCATGGCCAGTGGTCAGGTCATGTTGGGGCTGTAGTGTCCTATGTCTGTATAGGGTGTAATAGATGTATTATGGTCATGGCCAGTGGTCAGGTCATGTTGGAGGTGCAGTGCCCTTTGTCTGTAAAGAGTGTAATAGATGTATTATGGTCATGTCCAGTGGTCAGGTCATGTTGGGGGTGCAGTGTCCTATGTTTGTATAGGGTGTAATAGATGTGTTATGGTCATGGCCAGTGGTCAGGTCATGTTGGGGTGTAGTGTCCTATGTCTGTATAGGGTGTAATAGATGTATTATGGTCATGGTCAGTGGTCAGGTCATGTTGGGGGTGCAGTGTCCTATGTCTGTATAGGGTGTAATAGATGTATTATGGTCATGGCCAGTGGTCAGGTCATGTTGGGGGTGTAGTGTCCTATGTCTGTATAGGGTGTAATAGATGTATTATGGTCATGTCCAGTGGTCAGGTCATGTTGGGGTGTAGTGTCCTATGTCTGTATAGGGTGTAATAGATGTATTATGGTCATGGTCAGTGGTCAGGTCATGTTGGGGGTGTAGTGTCCTATGTCTGTATTGGGTGTAATAGAAGTGTATTATGGTCATGTCCAGTGGTCAGGTCATGTTGGGGGTGTAGTGTCCTATGTCTGTATAGGGTGTAATAGATGTATTATGGTCATGGTCAGTGGTCAGGTCATGTTGGGGGTGTAGTGTCCTATGTCTGTATACAGTGTAATAGATGTATTATGGTCATGGTCAGTGGTGAGGTCATGTTGGGGGTGTAGTGTCCTATGTCTGTATAGGGTGTAATAGATGTATTATGGTCATGGTCAGTGGTGAGGTCATGTTGGGGGTGTAGTGTCCTATGTCTGTATAGTGTGTAATAGTTGTATTATGGTCATGTCCAGTGGTCAGGTCATGTTGGGGTGTAGTGTCCTATGTCTGTATAGGGTGTAATAGATGTATTATGGTCATGGTCAGTGGTGAGGTCATGTTGGGGGTGTAGTGTCCTATGTCTGTATAGTGTGTAATAGTTGTATTATGGTCATGTCCAGTGGTCAGGTCATGTTGGGGTGTAGTGTCCTATGTCTGTATAGGGTGTAATAGATGTATTATGGTCATGGTCAGTGGTCAGGTCATGTTGGGGGTGTAGTGTCCTATGTCTGTATAGGGTGTAATAGATGTATTATGGTCATGTCCAGTGGTCAGGTCATGTTGGGGTGTAGTGTCCTATGTCTGTATAGGGTGTAATAGATGTATTATGGTCATGGTCAGTGGTCAGGTCATGTTGGGGGTGTAGTGTCCTATGTCTGTATAGGGTGTAATAGATGTATTATGGTCATGTCCAGTGGTCAGGTCATGTTGGGGTGTAGTGTCCTATGTCTGTATAGGGTGTAATAGATGTATTATGGTCATGGTCAGTGGTCAGGTCATGTTGGGGGTGTAGTGTCCTATGTCTGTATTGGGTGTAATAGAAGTGTATTATGGTCATGTCCAGTGGTCAGGTCATGTTGGGGGTGTAGTGTCCTATGTCTGTATAGGGTGTAATAGATGTATTATGGTCATGGCCAGTGGTCAGGTCATGTTGGAGGTGCAGTGCCCTATGTCTGTAAAGAGTGTAATAGATGTATTATGGTCATGTCCAGTGGTCAGGTCATGTTGGGGGTGCAGTATCCTATGTTTGTATAGGGTGTAATAGATGTGTTATGGTCACGGCCAGTGGTCAGGTCATGTTGGGGATGTAGTGTCCTATGTCTGTATAGGGTGAAATAGATGTATTATGGATATGTCCAGTGGTCAGGTCATGTTGGGGGTGTAGTGTCCTATGTCTGTATAGGATGTAATAGATGTATTATGGTCATGTCCAGTGGTCAGGTCATGTTGGGGGTGTAGTATCCCATGTCTGTATACAGTGTAATAGATGTATTATGGTCATGTCCGGTGGTCAGGTCATGTTGGGGTGTAGTGTCCTATGTCTATATAGGGTGTAATAGATGTATTATGGTCATGACCAGTGGTCAGGTCATGTTGAGGTGTAGTGTCCTATGTCTGTATAGGGTGTAATAGATGTATTATGGTCATGGCCAGTGGTCAGGTCATGTTGGGGGTGTAGTGTCCTATGTCTGTATAGGATGTAATAGATGTATTATGGTCATGTCCAGTGGTCAGGTCATGTTGGGGGTGTAGTATCCCATGTCTGTATACAGTGTAATAGATGTATTATGGTCATGGCCAGTGGTGAGGTCATGTTGGGGGTGTAGTGTCCTATGTCTGTATAGTGTGTAATAGTTGTATTATGGTCATGTCCAGTGGTCAGGTCATGTTGGGGTGTAGTATCCTATGTCTGTATAGGGTGTAATAGATGTATTATGGTCATGTCCAGTAGTCAGGTCATGTTGGGGGTGCAGTGTCCTATGTCTGTATAGGGTGTAATAGAAGTGTATTATGGTCATGTCCAGTGGTCAGGTCATGTTGGGGGTGTAGTGTCCTATGTCTGTATACAGTGTAATAGATGTATTATGGTCATGTCCACGGTGGTCAGGTCATGTTGGGGTGTAGTGTCCTATGTCTGTAAACAGTGTAATAGATGTATTATGGTCATGGCCAGTGGTGAGGTCATGTTGGGGGTGTAGTGTCCTATGTCTGTATAGGGTGTAATAGATGTATTATGGTCATGTCCAGTGGTCAGGTCATGTTGGGGTGTAGTGTCCTATGTCTGTATAGGGTGTAATAGATGTATTATGGTCATGGTCAGTGGTCAGGTCATGTTGGGGGTGTAGTGTCCTATGTCTGTATAGGGTGTAATAGATGTATTATGGTCATGTCCAGTGGTCAGGTCATGTTGGGGTGTAGTGTCCTATGTCTGTATAGGGTGTAATAGATGTATTATGGTCATGGTCAGTGGTCAGGTCATGTTGGGGGTGTAGTGTCCTATGTCTGTATAGGGTGTAATAGATGTATTATGGTCATGTCCAGTGGTCAGGTCATGTTGGGGTGTAGTGTCCTATGTCTGTATAGGGTGTAATAGATGTATTATGGTCATGGTCAGTGGTCAGGTCATGTTGGGGGTGTAGTGTCCTATGTCTGTATAGGGTGTAATAGAAGTGTATTATGGTCATGTCCAGTGGTCAGGTCATGTTGGGGGTGTAGTGTCCTATGTCTGTATAGGGTGTAATAGATGTATTATAGTCATGGCCAGTGGTCAGGTCATGTCGAGGTGTAGTGTCCTATGTCTGTATAGGGTGTAATAGATGTATTATGGTCATGGCCAGTGGTCAGGTCATGTTGGGGGTGTAGTGTCCTATGTCTGTATAGGATGTAATAGATGTATTATGGTCATGTCCAGTGGTCAGGTCATGTTGGGGGTGTAGTATCCCATGTCTGTATACAGTGTAATAGATGTATTATGGTCATGGCCAGTGGTGAGGTCATGTTGGGGGTGTAGTGTCCTATGTCTGTATAGTGTGTAATAGTTGTATTATGGTCATGTCCAGTGGTCAGGTCATGTTGGGGTGTAGTATCCTATGTCTGTATAGGGTGTAATAGATGTATTATGGTCATGTCCAGTAGTCAGGTCATGTTGGGGGTGCAGTGTCCTATGTCTGTATAGGGTGTAATAGAAGTGTATTATGGTCATGTCCAGTGGTCAGGTCATGTTGGGGGTGTAGTGTCCTATGTCTGTATACAGTGTAATAGATGTATTATGGTCATGTCCACGGTGGTCAGGTCATGTTGGGGTGTAGTGTCCTATGTCTGTAAACAGTGTAATAGATGTATTATGGTCATGGCCAGTGGTCAGGTCATGTTGGGGGTGTAGTGTCCTATGTCTGTATAGGGTTTAATAGATGTATTATGGTCATGGCAAGTGGTCAGGTCATGTTGGGGGTGTAGTGTCCTATGTCTGTATAGGGTGTAATAGATGTATTATGGTCATGTCCAGTGGTCGGGTCATGTTGGGGGTGTAGTGTCCTATGTCTGTATAGGGTGTAATAGATGTATTATGGTCATGGCCAGTGGTCAGGTCATGTTGGGGGTGTAGTGTCCTATGTCTGTATAGGGTGTAATAGATGTATTATGATCATGGCCAGTGGTCAGGTCATGTTGGGGTGTAGTGTCCTATGTCTGTATAGGGTGTAATAGAAGTGTATTATGGTCATGTCCAGTGGTCAGGTCATGTTGGGGGTGTAGTGTCCTATGTCTGTATAGGGTGTAATAGATGTATTATAGTCATGTCCAGTGGTCAGGTCATGTTGGGATTATAGTGTCCTATGTCTGTATAGGGTGTAATAGATGTGTTATGGTCATGGTCAGTGGTCAGGTCATGTTGGGGTGTAGTGTCCTATGTCTGTATAGGGTGTAATAGATGTGTTATGGTCATGGCCAGTGGTCAGGTCATGTTGGGGGTGTAGTGTCCTATGTCTGTATAAGGTGTAATAGATGTAATATGGTCATGGCCAGTGGTCAGGTCATGTTGAGGTGTAGTGTCCTATGTCTGTATAGGGTGTAATAGATGTGTTATGGTCATGGCCAGTGGTCAGGTCATGTTGGGGTGTAGTGTCCTATGTCTGTATAGGGTGTAATAGATGTAATATGGTCATGGCCAGTGGTCAGGTCATGTTGAGGTGTAGTGTCCTATGTCTGTATAGGGTGTAATAGACGTGTTATGATCACGGTCAGTGGTCAGGTGATGTTGGGGGTGTAGTGTCCTATGTCTGTATAGGGTGTAATAGATGTAATATGGTCATGGCCAGTGGTCAGGTCATGTTGGGGGTGCAGTGTCCTATATCTGTATAGGGTGTCAGTGGCAAACGCAGGATTTCTAGAGGGGGGTTTCCAAATACAATCCACAATCTCCTGCTCTGCGGAACATTGGAGCAAGTGCGGGAGTTTGGGCAAGTGGTAGAAGGACCTAGTACCAACACTGGACATTAATGTACACATTGGTCTTTTTATACACTGGATACCATGTTGAATACAATATTAATATTAAACACTATAGGTGGTCTATTTTTAAAGCTGTAGCAAACATATTTAACTAAGATAAATAAAATAATTGGTCAGGTAAAGGTTAAACATCCCATAATGAATAAATACACAAACATTAGAGAACAAGTAGGAGACAGAACTGCACTTTCTAAGCACACATTCTTCCACCTCATGATGAGGTGCCTGCCTCTTCTTCCTGGTAGCTACTCTCTGGTCCACTACAGTGACTGAGGGTTCAGATCCACACACACACACAGAAAATTGGTAGAAGCATCAGCTACCAATGGGCATGTGCAGCAGCTCTGTCCCTTAAACTGCAGGTTGTGTCGACAGCTCTCGTAATCGTATTATATTCTATTGTTATTGTTGTCATGATCTGAGTCACTGGCCAAGAGGAGGGGGGTTTCCAGGCAACCAGAACCCCCCCTGCGTTTGCCTATGGGTGTGATAGATGTCATATGGTCATGGCCAGTGGTCAGGTCATGTTGGGGGTGCAGGGTCCTATATCTGTATAAGGTGTAATAGATGTAATATGGTCATGGCCAGTGGTCAGGTCATGTTGGGAGTATAGTGTCCTATGTCTGTATAGGGTGTAATAGATGTGTTATGGTCACGGCCAGTGGTCAGGTCATGTTGGGGTGTAGGGTCCTATGGTTGTATAGGGTGTAATAGATGTATTATGGTCATGGCCAGTGGTCAGGTCATGTTGGGGTGTAGTGTCCTATGTCTGTATAGGGTGTAATAGATGTATTATGGTCACGTCCAGTGGTCAGGTCATGTTAGGGGTGTAGTGCCCTATGTCTGTATAGGGTGTAATAGATGTATTATGGTCATGGCCAGTAGTCAGGTCATGTTGTGGGTGTAGTGTCCTATGTCTGTATAGGGTGTAATAGATGTTTTATGGTCATGACCAGTGGTCAGGTCATGTTGGGGGTGTAGTGTCCTATGTCTGTATAGGGTGTAATAGTTTGGTCATGGCCAGTGGTCAGGTCATATTATGGGTGTAGATTCCTATGTCTGTATAGGGTTTAATAGATGTATTATGGTCATGGCCAGTGGTCAGGTCATGTTGGGGGTGCAGTGTCCTATGTCTGTATAGGGTGTAATAGATGTATTATTTCTGAATAGGGTGTAATAGATGTATTATGGTCATGTCCAGTAGTCAGGTCATGTTGGGGGTGTAGTGTCCTGTGTCTGTATAAGGTGTAATAGATGTATTATTGTCATGTCCAGCGTTCAGGTCATGTTGGGGGTGTAGTGTCCTATGTCTGTATAGGGAGTAATAGATGTATTATGGTCATGGTCAGTGGTCAGGTCATGTTGGGGGGTGTAGTGTCCTATGTCTGTATAGGGTGTAATAGAAGTGTATTATGGTCATGGCCAGTGGTCAGGTCATGTTGGGGCTGTAGTGTCCTATGTCTGTATAGGGTGTAATAGATGTATTATGGTCATGGCCAGTGGTCAGGTCATGTTGGAGGTGCAGTGCCCTATGTCTGTAAAGAGTGTAATAGATGTATTATGGTCATGTCCAGTGGTCAGGTCATGTTGGGGGTGCAGTGTCCTATGTTTGTATAGGGTGTAATAGATGTGTTATGGTCATGGCCAGTGGTCAGGTCATGTTGGGGGTGTAGTGTCCTATGTCTGTATAGGGTGAAATAGATGTATTATGGATATGTCCAGTGGTCAGGTCATGTTGGGGGTGTAGTGACCTGTGTCTGTATAGGGTGTAATAGATGTATTATTGTCATGTCCAGCATTCAGGTCATGTTGGGGGTGTAGTGTCCTATGTCTGTATAGGGAGTAATAGATGTATTATGGGCATGGTCAGTGGTCAGGTCATGTTGGGGGTGTAGTGTCCTATGTCTGTATAGGGTGTAATAGAAGTGTATTATGGTCACGTCCAGTGGTCAGGTCATGTTGGGGGTGTAGTGTCCTGTGTCTGTATAGGGTGTAATAGATGTATTGTGGTCATGGCCATTGTTCAGGTCATGTTGGGGGTGCAGTGCCCTATTTCTGTATTGAGTGTAATAGATGTATTATGGTCATGTTCGGTGGTCAGGTCATGTTGGGGGTGCAGTGTCCTATGTCTGTATAGGGTATAATAGTTTGGTCATGGCCAGTGGTCAGGTCATGTTTGGGGTGCAGTGTCCTATGTCTGTATAGGGTGTAATAGATGTGTTATGGTCACGGTCAGTAGTCAGGTCATGTTGGGGGTGTAGTGTCCTTATTCTGTATAGGGTGTAATAGATGTATTATGGTCACGTCCAGTGGTCAGGTCATGTTGGGGGTGTAGTGTCCTTTGTCTGTATAGGGTGTAATAGATGTATTGTGGTCATGGCCATTGTTCAGGTAATGTTGGGGGTGCAGTGCCCTATGTCTGTATTGAGTGTAATAGATGTATTATGGTCATGTTCAGTGGTCAGGTCATGTTGGGGGTGCAGTGTCCTATGTCTGTATAGGGTGTAATAGTTTGGTCATGGCCAGTCAGGTCATGTTTGGGGTGCAGTGTCCTATGTCTGTATAGGGTGTAATAGATGTGTTATGGTCACGGCCAGTAGTCAGGTCATGTTGGGGGTGTAGTGTCCTTATTCTGTATAGGGTGTAATAGATGTATTATGGTCACGTCCAGTGGTCAGGTCATGTTGGGGGTGTAGTGTCCTTTGTCTGTATAGGGTGTAATAGATGTATTATGGTCATGGCCAGTGGTCAGGTCATGTTGTGGGTGCAGTGTCCTATGTCTGTATAGGGTGTAATAGATGTATTATGTCTGTATAGGGTGTAATAGATGTATTATGGTCATGTCCAGTAGTCAGGTCATGTTGGGGGTGTAGTGTCCTGTGTCTGTATAGGGTGTAATAGATGTATTATTGTTATGTTCAGCGTTCAGGTCATGTTGGGGGTGTAGTGTCCTATGTCTGTATTGGGTGTAATAGAAGTGTATTATGGTCATGGCCAGTGGTCAGGTCATGTTGGGGGTGTAGTGTCCTATGTCTGTATAGGGTGTAATAGATGTATTATGGTCATGGCCAGTGGTCAGGTCATGTTGGAGGTGCAGTGCCCTATGTCTGTAAAGAGTGTAATAGATGTATTATGGTCATGTCCAGTGGTCAGGTCATGTTGGGGGTGCAGTATCCTATGTTTGTATAGGGTGTAATAGATGTGTTATGGTCACGGCCAGTGGTCAGGTCATGTTGGGGATGTAGTGTCCTATGTCTGTATAGGGTGAAATAGATGTATTATGGATATGTCCAGTGGTCAGGTCATGTTGGGGGTGTAGTGTCCTATGTCTGTATAGGGTGTAATAGTTTGGTCATGGCCAGTGGTCAGGTCATGTTGTGGGTGTAGTGTCCTATGTCTGTATAGGGTGTAATAGATGTATTATGGTCATGGCCAGTGGTCAGGTCATGTTGGGGGTGCAGTGTCCTATGTCTGTATAGGGTGTAATAGATGTATTATTTCTGTATAGGGTGTAATAGATGTATTATGGTCATGTCCAGTAGTCAGGTCATGTTGGGGGTGTAGTGTCCTGTGTCTGTATAGGGTGTAATAGATGTATTATTGTCATGTCCAGCGTTCAGGTCATGTTGGGGGTGTAGTGTCCTATGTCTGTATAGGGAGTAATAGATGTATTATGGTCATGGTCAGTGGTCAGGTCATGTTGGGGGGTGTAGTGTCCTATGTCTGTATAGGGTGTAATAGAAGTGTATTATGGTCATGGCCAGTGGTCAGGTCATGTTGGGGGTGTAGTGTCCTATGTCTGTATAGAGTGTAATAGATGTATTATGGTCATGGCCAGTGGTCAGGTCATGTTGGTGGTGCAGTGCCCTATGTCTTTAAAGAGTGTAATAGATGTATTATGGTCATGTCCAGTGGTCAGGTCATGTTGGGGGTGCAGTGTCCTATGTTTGTATAGGGTGTAATAGATGTGTTATGGTCATGGCCAGTGGTCAGGTCATGTTGGGGGGTGTAGTGTCCTATGTCTGTATAGGGTGTAATAGATGTTTTATGGTCATGACCAGTGGTCAGGTCATGTTGGGGGTGTAGTGTCCTATGTCTGTATAGGGTGTAATAGTTTGGTCATGGCCAGTGGTCAGGTCATATTATGGGTGTAGATTCCTATGTCTGTATAGGGTGTAATAGATGTATTATGGTCATGGCCAGTGGTCAGGTCATGTTGGGGGTGCAGTGTCCTATGTCTGTATAGGGTGTAATAGATGTATTATTTCTGAATAGGGTGTAATAGATGTATTATGGTCATGTCCAGTAGTCAGGTCATGTTGGGGGTGTAGTGTCCTGTGTCTGTATAAGGTGTAATAGATGTATTATTGTCATGTCCAGCGTTCAGGTCATGTTGGGGGTGTAGTGTCCTATGTCTGTATAGGGAGTAATAGATGTATTATGGTCATGGTCAGTGGTCAGGTCATGTTGGGGGGTGTAGTGTCCTATGTCTGTATAGGGTGTAATAGAAGTGTATTATGGTCATGGCCAGTGGTCAGGTCATGTTGGGGCTGTAGTGTCCTATGTCTGTATAGGGTGTAATAGATGTATTATGGTCATGGCCAGTGGTCAGGTCATGTTGGAGGTGCAGTGCCCTATGTCTGTAAAGAGTGTAATAGATGTATTATGGTCATGTCCAGTGGTCAGGTCATGTTGGGGGTGCAGTGTCCTATGTTTGTATAGGGTGTAATAGATGTGTTATGGTCATGGCCAGTGGTCAGGTCATGTTGGGGGTGTAGTGTCCTATGTCTGTATAGGGTGAAATAGATGTATTATGGATATGTCCAGTGGTCAGGTCATGTTGGGGGTGTAGTGACCTGTGTCTGTATAGGGTGTAATAGATGTATTATTGTCATGTCCAGCATTCAGGTCATGTTGGGGGTGTAGTGTCCTATGTCTGTATAGGGAGTAATAGATGTATTATGGGCATGGTCAGTGGTCAGGTCATGTTGGGGGTGTAGTGTCCTATGTCTGTTTAGGGTGTAATAGAAGTGTATTATGGTCACGTCCAGTGGTCAGGTCATGTTGGGGGTGTAGTGTCCTGTGTCTGTATAGGGTGTAATAGATGTATTGTGGTCATGGCCATTGTTCAGGTCATGTTGGGGGTGCAGTGCCCTATTTCTGTATTGAGTGTAATAGATGTATTATGGTCATGTTCGGTGGTCAGGTCATGTTGGGGGTGCAGTGTCCTATGTCTGTATAGGGTGTAATAGTTTGGTCATGGCCAGTGGTCAGGTCATGTTTGGGGTGCAGTGTCCTATGTCTGTATAGGGTGTAATAGATGTGTTATGGTCACGGTCAGTAGTCAGGTCATGTTGGGGGTGTAGTGTCCTTATTCTGTATAGGGTGTAATAGATGTATTATGGTCACGTCCAGTGGTCAGGTCATGTTGGGGGTGTAGTGTCCTTTGTCTGTATAGGGTGTAATAGATGTATTGTGGTCATGGCCATTGTTCAGGTCATGTTGGGGGTGCAGTGCCCTATGTCTGTATTGAGTGTAATAGATGTATTATGGTCATGTTCAGTGGTCAGGTCATGTTGGGGGTGCAGTGTCCTATGTCTGTATAGGGTGTAATAGTTTGGTCATGGCCAGTCAGGTCATGTTTGGGGTGCAGTGTCCTATGTCTGTATAGGGTGTAATAGATGTGTTATGGTCACGGCCAGTAGTCAGGTCATGTTGGGGGTGTAGTGTCCTTATTCTGTATAGGGTGTAATAGATGTATTATGGTCACGTCCAGTGGTCAGGTCATGTTGGGGGTGTAGTGTCCTTTGTCTGTATAGGGTGTAATAGATGTATTATGGTCATGGCCAGTGGTCAGGTCATGTTGTGGGTGCAGTGTCCTATGTCTGTATAGGGTGTAATAGATGTATTATGTCTGTATAGGGTGTAATAGATGTATTATGGTCATGTCCAGTAGTCAGGTCATGTTGGGGGTGTAGTGTCCTGTGTCTGTATAGGGTGTAATAGATGTATTATTGTTATGTTCAGCGTTCAGGTCATGTTGGGGGTGTAGTGTCCTATGTCTGTATTGGGTGTAATAGAAGTGTATTATGGTCATGGCCAGTGGTCAGGTCATGTTGGGGGTGTAGTGTCCTATGTCTGTATAGGGTGTAATAGATGTATTATGGTCATGGCCAGTGGTCAGGTCATGTTGAAGGTGCAGTGCCCTATGTCTGTAAAGAGTGTAATAGATGTATTATGGTCATGTCCAGTGGTCAGGTCATGTTGGGGGTGCAGTATCCTATGTTTGTATAGGGTGTAATAGATGTGTTATGGTCACGGCCAGTGGTCAGGTCATGTTGGGGATGTAGTGTCCTATGTCTGTATAGGGTGAAATAGATGTATTATGGATATGTCCAGTGGTCAGGTCATGTTGGGGGTGTAGTGACCTATGTCTGTATAGGGTGTAATAGATGTATTATTGTCATGTCCAGCATTCAGGTCATGATGGGGGTGTAGTGTCCTATGTATGTATAGGGAGTAATAGATGTATTATGGGCATGGTCAGTGGTCAGGTAATGTTGGGGGTGTAGTGTCCTATGTCTGTATAGAGTGTAATAGAAATGTATTATGGTCATGGCCAGTGGTCAGGTGATGTTGGGGGTGTAGTGTCCTATGGCCCTCATTCCGAGTTGTTCGCTCGGTATTTTTCATCGCATCGCAGTGAAAATCCGCTTAGTACGCATGCGCAATGGCCCTCATTCCGAGTTGTTCGCTCGCAAGGCGAATGTAGCAGAGTTACACACGCTAAGCCGCCGCCTACTGGGAGTGAATCTTAGCTTCTTAAAATTGCGACCGACGTACGCGCAATATTGCGATTACAAACGAGTTAGCAGTTTCAGAGTAGCTCCAGACTTACTCTGCCTGTGCGATCATTTCAGTGCTTGTCGTTCCTGGTTGACGTCACAAACACACCCAGCGTTCGCCCAGGCACTCCCACCGTTTCTCCGGCCACTCCTGCGTTTTTTCCGGAAACGGTAGCGTTTTCAGCCACACGCCCCTGAAACGCCGTGTTTCCGCCCAGTAACACCCATTTCCTGTCAATCACATTACGATCGCCGGAGCGAAGAAAAAGCCGTGAGTAAAAATACTTTCATCATAGTAAAGTTACTTGGCGCAGTCGCAGTGCGAACATTGCGCATGCGTACTAAGCGGATTTTCACTGCGATGCGATGAAAAATACCGAGCGAACAACTCAGAATGAGGGCCAATGTTCGCACTGCAACTGCGCCAAGTAACTTTACTATGATGAAAGTATTTTTACTCACGGCTTTTTCTTCGCTCCGGCGATCGTAATGTGATTGACAGGAAATGGGTGTTACTGGGCGGAAACACGGCGTTTCAGGGGCGTGTGGCTGAAAACGCTACCGTTTCCGGAAAAAACGCAGGAGTGGCCGGAGAAACGGTGGGAGTGCCTGGGCGAACGCTGGGTGTGTTTGTGACGTCAACCAGGAACGACAAGCACTGAAATGATCGCACAGGCAGAGTAAGTCTGGAGCTACTCTGAAACTGCTAACTCGTTTGTAATCGCAATATTGCGCGTACGTCGGTCGCAATTTTAAGAAGCTAAGATTCACTCCCAGTAGGCGGCGGCTTAGCGTGTGTAACTCTGCTACATTCGCCTTGCGAGCGAACAACTCGGAATGAGGGCCTATGTCTGTATAGGGTGTAATAGATGTATTATGGTCATGGCCAGTGGTCAGGTCATGTTGGAGGTGCAGTGCCCTATGTCTGTAAAGAGTGTAATAGATGTATTATGGTCATGTCCAGTGGTCAGGTCATGTTGGGGGTGCAGTATCCTATGTTTGTATAGGGTGTAATAGATGTGTTATGGTCACAGCCAGTGGTCAGGTCATGTTGGGGATGTAGTGTCCTATGTCTGTATAGGGTGAAATAGATGTATTATGGATATGTCCAGTGGTCAGGTCATGTTGGGGGTGTAGTGACCTATGTCTGTATAGGGTGTAATAGATGTATTATTGTCATGTCCAGCATTCAGGTCATGATGGGGGTGTAGTGTCCTATGTATGTATAGGGAGTAATAGATGTATTATGGGCATGGTCAGTGGTCAGGTAATGTTGGGGGTGTAGTGTCCTATGTCTGTATAGAGTGTAATAGAAATGTATTATGGTCATGGCCAGTGGTCAGGTCATGTTGGGGGTGTAGTGTCCTATGTCTGTATAGGGTGTAATAGATGTATTATGGTCATGGCCAGTGGTCAGGTCATGTTGGAGGTGCAGTGCCCTATGTCTGTAAAGAGTGTAATAGATGTATTATGGTCATGTCCAGTGGTCAGGTCATGTTGGGGGTGCAGTGTCCTATGTTTGTATAGGGTGTAATAGATGTGTTATGGTCACGACCAGTGGTCAGGTCATGTTGGGGGTGTAGCGTCCTATGTCTGTATAGGGTGAAATAGATGTATTATGGATATGTCCAGTGGTCAGGTCATGTTGGGGGTGTAGTGTCCTGTGTCTGTATAGGGTGTAATAGATGTACTATTGTCATGTCCAGCATTCAGGTCATGTTGGGGGTGTAGTGTCCTATGTCTGTATAGGGAGTAATAGATGTATTATGGGCATGGTAAGTGGTCAGGTCATGTTGGGGGTGTAGTGTCCTATGTCTGTATAGGGTGTATTATGAGAGACAAAATCCTCTGGTCTGATAAGACAAAGATTGAGCTCTTCGGCATGAATTCCAGGTGTCATGTTTGGAGGAAACCAGGCACCGCTCATCACCAGGCCAATACCAATTCTACAGTGAAGCATAGTGGTGATAGCATCATGCTGTGAGGATGTTTTTCAGCGGCAGAAACTGGGAAACTAGTCAGGATAGAGGGAAAGTTGAATGCAGCAATGTACAGAGACATCATGCTCCAGAGGGCTCTTGGCCTCAGACTGGGGTGACGGATCATCTTTCAGCAGGACAACGACCCTAAGCACACAGCCAAGATATCAAAGGAGTGGCTTCAGTACAACTTTGTGAATGTCCTTGAGTGGCCCAGCCAGAGCCAAGACTTGAATCCGATTGAACATCTCTGGAGAGATCTGAAAATGGCTGTGCACTAACGCTTCCCATCCAACATGATGGAGCTTTAGAGGTGCTGCAAAGAGGAATGGGCAAAACTGCCCAAAGATAGGTGTGCCAAGCTTGTGGCATCATATTCAAAAAGACTTGAGGCTGTAATTGCTGCCAAAGGTGCATCAACAAAGTATTGAGCAAAGGCTGTGAATACTTATGTACATGTGATTTCTTAGTTTTTAATTTTTAATAAATTTGCAAAAATAAAAAAAAAACTTTGTCATTATGGGGTATTGTGTGTAGAATTTTGAGGGAAAAATAATAATTTATTCCATAGTGGAATAAGGCTGTAACATAACAAAATGTGGAAAAAGTGAAGCGCTGTGAATACTTTTCGGGTGCACTGCATGTGTATAATAAATGTCTTCTCGCCCACCAGTATGTCATCTGTTACAAAACCGCTTAGTGCTCTCTACAGAAATTCTATTTTCTAGGAGTAAGAAACATTGTCAATGATTTGCTATAGGTCCAAGTAGCATGTCACACATTGGGGTCCTAGTCCCCATTACCAGGTCTGGCCATTCTGGCAGTAGCACGCAGTTACAGACGCACGGCTGTACACTAGGGGAAGGGCTGATACTGGCAGTAGCACGCAGTCGCAGACGCACAGCAGTACACCGGGGGAAGGGCTGATACTGGCATTAGCACACAGTCACAGACACACGGCTGTACACCGGGGTAAGGGCTGATACCGGCATTAGCACATAGTCACAGATGCACGGCTGTACACTGGGGGAAGGGCTGATACCGGCATTAGCACACAGTCACAGACACACGGCTGTACACCGGGGGAAAGGGCTGATACCGGCATTAGCACACAGTCACAGACGCACGGCTGTACGCCGGGGGAAGGGCTGATACCGGCATTAGCACACAATCACAGACACACGGCTGTACACCGGGGGAAGGGCTGATACCGTCATTAGCACGTAGTCACAGACGCGCGGCTGTACATCAGGGGAAGGGCTGATACTGGCATTAGCACACAGTCACAGACGCACGGCTGTACACCGGGGAAAGGGCTGATACCGGCATTAGCACATAGTCACCGATGCACGGCTGTACACCGGGGGAAGGGCTTATTATAACGGCATTAGCACACAGTCACAGACGCACGGCTGTACACCAGGGGAAGGGCTGATACCGGCATTAGCACACAGTCACAGATGCACGGCTGTACATTGGGGTAAGGGCTGATACCGGCATTAGCACTAGAGATGAGCGCCTGAAATTTTTCGGGTTTTGTGTTTTGGTTTTGGGTTCGGTTCCGCGGCCGTGTTTTGGGTTCGACCGCGTTTTGGCAAAACCTCACCGAATTTTTTTTGTCGGATTCGGGTGTGTTTTGGATTCGGGTGTTTTTTTAAAAAGCTTAAATCATAGAATAAATCATAAAACCATAAAACAAGCTTAAATCATAGAATTTGGGGGTCATTTTGATCCCATATTATTATTAACCTCAAAAACCATAATTTCCACTAATTTTCAGTCTATTCTGAATACCTCACACCTCACAATATTATTTTTAGTCCTAAAATTTGCACCAAGGTCGCTGGATGACTAAGCTAAGCGACACTAGTGGCCGACACAAACACCTGGCTCATCTAGGAGTGGCACTGCAGTGTCACGCAGGATGTCCCTTCCAAAAAACCCTCCCCAATCAGCACATGACGCAAAGAAAAAAAGAGGCGCAATGAGGTAGCTGACTGTGTGAGTAAGATAAGCGACCCTAGTGGCCGACACAAACACCGGGCCCATTTAGGAGTGGCACTGCAGTGTCACGCAGGATGTCCCTTCCAAAAAACCCTCCCCAATCAGCACATGACGCAAAGAAAAAAAGAGGCGCAATGAGGTAGCTGACTGTGTGAGTAAGATTAGCGACCCTAGTGGCCGACACAAACACCGGGCCCATTTAGGAGTGGCACTGCAGTGTCACGCAGGATGTCCCTTCCAAAAAACCCTCCCCAATCAGCACATGACGCAAAGAAAAAAAGAGGCGCAATGAGGTAGCTGACTGTGTGAGTAAGATTAGCGACCCTAGTGGCCGACACAAACACCGGGCCCATTTAGGAGTGGCACTGCAGTGTCACGCAGGATGTCCCTTCCAAAAAACCCTCCCCAATCAGCACATGACGCAAAGAAAAAAAGAGGCGCAATGAGGTAGCTGACTGTGTGAGTAAGATTAGCGACCCTAGTGGCCGACACAAACACCGGGCCCATTTAGGAGTGGCACTGCAGTGTCACGCAGGATGTCCCTTCCAAAAAACCCTCCCCAATCAGCACATGACGCAAAGAAAAAAAGAGGCGCAATGAGGTAGCTGACTGTGTGAGTAAGATTAGCGACCCTAGTGGCCGACACAAACACCGGGCCCATTTAGGAGTGGCACTGCAGTGTCACGCAGGATGTCCCTTCCAAAAAACCCTCCCCAATCAGCACATGACGCAAAGAAAAAAAGAGGCGCAATGAGGTAGCTGACTGTGTGAGTAAGATTAGCGACCCTAGTGGCCGACACAAACACCGGGCCCATTTAGGAGTGGCACTGCAGTGTCACGCAGGATGTCCCTTCCAAAAAACCCTCCCCAATCAGCACATGACGCAAAGAAAAAAAGAGGCGCAATGAGGTAGCTGACTGTGTGAGTAAGATTAGCGACCCTAGTGGCCGACACAAACACCGGGCCCATTTAGGAGTGGCACTGCAGTGTCACGCAGGATGTCCCTTCCAAAAAACCCTCCCCAAACAGCACATGACGCAAAGAAAAATAAAAGAAAAAAGAGGTGCAAGATGGAATTGTCCTTGGGCCCTCCCACCCACCCTTATGTTGTATAAACAAAACAGGACATGCACACTTTAACCAACCCATCATTTCAGTGACAGGGTCTGCCACACGACTGTGACTGATATGACGGGTTGGTTTGGACCCCCCCCCAAAAAGAAGCAATTAATCTCTCCTTGCACAAACTGGCTCTACAGAGGCAAGATGTCCACCTCATCATCACCCTCCGATATATCACCGTGTACATCCCCCTCCTCACAGATTATCAATTCGTCCCCACTGGAATCCACCATCTCAGCTCCCTGTGTACTTTGTGGAGGCAATTGCTGCTGGTCAATGTCTCCGCGGAGGAATTGATTATAATTCATTTTAATGAACATCATCTTCTCCACATTTTCTGGATGTAACCTCGTACGCCGATTGCTGACAAGGTGAGCGGCGGCACTAAACACTCTTTCGGAGTACACACTTGTGGGAGGGCAACTTAGGTAGAATAAAGCCAGTTTGTGCAATGGCCTCCAAATTGCCTCTTTTTCCTGCCAGTATAAGTATGGACTGTGTGACGTGCCTACTTGGATGCGGTCACTCATATAATCCTCCACCATTCTTTCAATGGTGAGAGAATCATATGCAGTGACAGTAGACGACATGTCCGTAATCGTTGTCAGGTCCTTCAGTCCGGACCAGATGTCAGCATCAGCAGTCGCTCCAGACTGCCCTGCATCACCGCCAGCGGGTGGGCTCGGAATTCTGAGCCTTTTCCTCGCACCCCCAGTTGCGGGAGAATGTGAAGGAGGAGATGTTGACAGGTCGCGTTCCGCTTGACTTGACAATTTTCTCACCAGCAGGTCTTTCAACCCCAGCAGACTTGTGTCTGCCGGAAAGAGAGATCCAAGGTAGGCTTTAAATCTAGGATCGAGCACGGTGGCCAAAATGTAGTGCTCTGATTTCAACAGATTGACCACCCGTGAATCCTTGTTAAGCGAATTAAGGGCTCCATCCACAAGTCCCACATGCCTAGCGGAATCGCTCCGTGTTAGCTCCTCCTTCAATGTCTCCAGCTTCTTCTGCAAAAGCCTGATGAGGGGAATGACCTGACTCAGGCTGGCAGTGTCTGAACTGACTTCACGTGTGGCAAGTTCAAAGGGCATCAGAACCTTGCACAACGTTGAAATCATTCTCCACTGCGCTTGAGACAGGTGCATTCCACCTCCTATATCGTGCTCAATTGTATAGGCTTGAATGGCCTTTTGCTGCTCCTCCAACCTCTGAAGCATATAGAGGGTTGAATTCCACCTCGTTACCACTTCTTGCTTCAGATGATGGCAGGGCAGGTTCAGTAGTTTTTGGTGGTGCTCCAGTCTTCTGTACATGGTGCCTGTACGCCGAAAGTGTCCCGCAATTTTTCTGGCCACCGACAGCATCTCTTGCACTCCCCTGTCGTTTTTTAAATAATTCTGCACCACCAAATTCAAGGTATGTGCAAAACATGGGACGTGCTGGAATTTGCCCATATTTAATGCACACACAATATTGCTGGCGTTGTCCGATGCCACAAATCCACAGGAGAGTCCAATTGGGGTAAGCCATTCCGCGATGATCTTCCTCAGTTGCCGTAAGAGGTTTTCAGCTGTGTGCGTATTCTGGAAACCGGTGATACAAAGCGTAGCCTGCCTAGGAAAGAGTTGGCGTTTGCGAGATGCTGCTACTGGTGCCGCCGCTGCTGTTCTTGCGGCGGGAGTCCATACATCTACCCAGTGGGCTGTCACAGTCATATAGTCCTGACCCTGCCCTGCTCCACTTGTCCACATGTCCGTGGTTAAGTGGACATTGGGTACAACTGCATTTTTTAGGACACTGGTGAGTCTTTTTCTGACGTCCGTGTACATTCTCGGTATCGCCTGCCTAGAGAAGTGGAACCTAGATGGTATTTGGTAACGGGGGCACACTGCCTCAATAAATTGTCTAGTTCCCTGTGAACTAACGGCGGATACCGGACGCACGTCTAACACCAACATAGTTGTCAAGGCCTCAGTTATCCGCTTTGCAGCATGATGACTGCTGTGATATTTCATCTTCCTCGCAAAGGACTGTTGAACAGTCAATTGCTTACTGGAAGTAGTACAAGTGGGCTTACGACTTCCCCTCTGGGATGACCATCGACTCCCAGCAGCAACAACAGCAGCGCCAGCAGCAGTAGGCGTTACACGCAAGGATGCATCGGAGGAATCCCAGGCAGGAGAGGACTCGTCAGAATTGCCAGTGACATTGCCTGCAGGACTATTGGCATTCCTGGGGAAGGAGGAAATTGACACTGAGGGAGTTGGTGGGGTGGTTTGCGTGAGCTTGGTTACAAGAGGAAGGGATTTACTGGTCAGTGGACTGCTTCCGCTGTCACCCAAAGTTTTTGAACTTGTCACTGACTTATTATGAATGCGCTGCAGGTGACGTATAAGGGAGGATGTTCCGAGGTGGTTAACGTCCTTACCCCTACTTATTACAGCTTGACAAAGGGAACACACGGCTTGACACCTGTTGTCCGCATTTCTGTTGAAATAGTTCCACACCGAAGAGCTGATTTTTTTGGTATTTTCACCAGGCATGTCAACGGCCATATTCCTCCCACGGACAACAGGTGTCTCCCCGGGTGCCTGACTTAAACAAACCACCTCACCATCAGAATCCTCCTGGTCAATTTCCTCCCCAGCGCCAGCAACACCCATATCCTCCTCATCCTGGTGTACTTCAACACTGACATCTTCAATCTGACTATCAGGAACTGGACTGCGCGTGCTCCTTCCAGCACTTGCAGGGGGCGTGCAAATGGTGGAAGGCGCATGCTCTTCACGTCCAGTGTTGGGAAGGTCAGGCATCGCAACCGACACAATTGGACTCTCCTTGTGGATTTGGGATTTCGAAGAACGCACAGTTCTTTGCGGTGCTACTGCTTTTGCCAGCTTGAGTCTTTTCATTTTTCTAGCGAGAGGCTGAGTGCCTCCATCCTCATGTGAAGCTGAACCACTAGCCATGAACATAGGCCAGGGCCTCAGCCGTTCCTTGCCACTCCGTGTGGTAAATGGCATATTGGCAAGTTTACGCTTCTCCTCCGACAATTTTATTTTAGGTTTTGGAGTCCTTTTTTTACTGATATTTGGTGTTTTGGATTTGACATGCTCTGTACTATGACATTGGGCATCGGCCTTGGCAGACGACGTTGCTGGCATTTCATCGTCTCGGCCATGACTAGTGGCAGCAGCTTCAGCACGAGGTGGAAGTGGATCTTGATCTTTCCCTAATTTTGGAACCTCAACATTTTTGTTCTCCATATTTTAATAGGCACAACTAAAAGGCACCTCAGGTAAACAATGGAGATGGATGGATACTAGTATACAATTATGGACGGACTGCCGAGTGCCGACACAGAGGTAGCTACAGCCGTGAACTACCGTACTGTGTCTGCTGCTAATATAGACTGGTTGATAAAGAGATGTCGTAGTATGTATGTATGAAGAAGAAAGAAAAAAAACCACGGTTAGGTGGTATACAATTATGGACGGACTGCCGAGTGCCGACACAGAGGTAGCCACAGCCGTGAACTACCGTACTGTACTGTGTCTGCTGCTAATATAGACTGGTTGATAAAGAGATGTAGTAGTATGTATGTATAAAGAAGAAAGAAAAAAAACCCACGGGTAGGTGGTATACAATTATGGACGGACTGCCGAGTGCCGACACAGAGGTAGCCACAGCCGTGAACTACCGTACTGTACTGTCTGCTGCTAATATAGACTGGTTGATAAAGAGATGTCGTAGTATGTATGTATGAAGAAGAAAGAAAAAAAAACCACGGTTAGGTGGTATACAATTATGGACGGACTGCCGAGTGCCGACACAGAGGTAGCCACAGCCATGAACTACCGTACTGTACTGTGTCTGCTGCTAATATAGACTGGTTGATAAAGAGATGTCGTAGTATGTATGTATAAAGAAGAAAGAAAAAAAAACCACGGTTAGGTGGTATACAATTATGGACGGACTGCCGAGTGCCGACACAGAGGTAGCCACAGCCGTGAACTACCGTACTGTACTGTGTCTGCTGCTAATATAGACTGGTTGATAAAGAGATGTCGTAGTATGTATGTATAAAGAAGAAAGAAAAAAAAAACCACGGTTAGGTGGTATACAATTATGGACGGACTGCCGAGTGCCGACACAGAGGTAGCCACAGCCGTGAACTACCGTACTGTACTGTGTCTGCTGCTAATATAGACTGGTTGATAAAGAGATGTCGTAGTATGTATGTATGAAGAAGAAAGAAAAAAAAACCACGGTTAGGTGGTATACAATTATGGACGGACTGCCGAGTGCCGACACAGAGGTAGCCACAGCCGTGAACTACCGTACTGTACTGTGTCTGCTGCTAATATAGACTGGTTGATAAAGAGATGTCGTAGTATGTATGTATAAAGAAGAAAGAAAAAAAAACCACGGTTAGGTGGTATACAATTATGGACGGACTGCCGAGTGCCGACACAGAGGTAGCCACAGCCGTGAACTACCGTACTGTACTGTGTCTGCTGCTAATATAGACTGGTTGATAAAGAGATGTCGTAGTATGTATGTATGAAGAAGAAAGAAAAAAAAACCACGGTTAGGTGGTATACAATTATGGACGGACTGCCGAGTGCCGACACAGAGGTAGCCACAGCCGTGAACTACCATACTGTACTGTGTCTGCTGCTAATATAGACTGGTTGATAAAGAGATGTCGTAGTATGTATAAAGAAGAAAGAAAAAAAAAACACGGTTAGGTGGTATACAATTATGGACGGACTGCCGAGTGCCGACACAGAGGTAGCCACAGCCGTGAAACTACCGTACTGTACTGTGTCTGCTGCTAATATAGACTGGTTGATAAAGAGATGTAGTAGTATGTATGTATAAAGAAGAAAGAAAAAAAAACCACGGGTAGGTGGTATACAATTATGGATGGACTGCCGAGTGCCGACACAGAGGTAGCTACAGCCGTGAACTACCGTACTGTGTCTGCTGCGACTGGATGATAAATAATGATATAAAAAAAATATATATATCACTACTGCAGCCGGACAGGTATATATATTCTATAATGACGGACCTGCTGGACACTGTCTGTCAGCAGAATGAGTTTTTTTATAGAATAAAAAAAAAAACACCACACAAGTGAAGTCACACGACGAGTGTTTAACTTTTTCAGGCAATCACAATATAGTATACTACTAACTATACTGGTGGTCAGTGTGGTCAGGTCACTGGTCAGTCACACTGGCAGTGGCACTCCTGCAGCAAAAGTGTGCACTGTTTAATTTTAATATAATATGTACTCCTGGCTCCTGCTATAACCTATAACTGGCACTGCAGTGCTCCCCAGTCTCCCCCACAATTATAAGCTGTGTGAGCTGAGCACAGTCAGATATATAATATATACATAGATGATGCAGCACACTGGGCTGAGCAGTGCACACAGATATGGTATGTGACTGTCTTGTACTCCTGGCTCCTGCTATAACCTATAACTGGCACTGCAGTGCTCCCCAGTCTCCCCCACAATTATAAGCTGTGTGAGCTGAGCACAGTCAGATATATAATATATACATAGATGATGCAGGCATGCAGCACACTGGGCTGAGCAGTGCACACAGATATGGTATGTGACTGAGTCACTGTGTGTACCGTTTTTTTCAGGCAGAGAACGGATATATTAAATAAAACAACTGCACTGCTGGTGGTCACTGTGGTCAGTCACTAAACTCTGCACTCTCTTCTACAGTATCAGCCTCAGGTCAATCTCTCTCTCTCTCTCTCCTAATCTAAATGGAGAGGACGCCAGCCACGTCCTCTCCCTATCAATCTCAATGCACGTGTGAAAATGGCGGCGACGCGCGGCTCCTTATATAGAATCCGAGTCTCGCGAGAATCCGACAGCGTCATGATGACGTTCGGGCGCGCTCGGGTTAACCGAGCAAGGCGGGAAGATCCGAGTCGCTCGGACCTGTGAAAAAAAACATGAAGTTCGTGCGGGTTCGGATTCAGAGAAACCGAACCCGCTCATCTCTAATTAGCACACAGTCACAGATACACGGCTGTACACCGGGTGAAGGACTGATACCGACATTAGCACACAGACACAGACACACGGCTGTACATCGGGGGAAGGGCTGATACCGGCATTAGCACACAGTCACAGACGCACGGCTGTACACCGGGGGAAGGGCTGATACCGGCATTAGCACACAGTCACAGACGCACGGCTGTACACCGGGGTAAAGGGCTGATACCGGCATTAGCACACAGTCACAGATGCACGGCTGTACACCGTGGGAAGGGATGATACCGGCATTAGCACACAGTCACAGACAAACGGCTGTACACCGGGGGAAAGGGCTGATACCGGCATTAGCACACATTCGCAGACGCACGGCTGTACACTGGGGGAAGGGCTGATACCGGCATTAGCACACAGTCACAGACACACGTCTGTACACAGGGGGAAGGGCTGATACCGGCATTAGCACACAGTCACAGACACACGGCTGTACATCGGGGGAAGGGCTGATTCTGGCATTAGCACACAGTCACAGACACACGGCTGTACATCGGGGGAGGGCTGATACCGGCATTAGCACACAGTCACAGACACACGGCTGTACACTGGGGGAAGGGCTGATACCGGCATTAGCACACAGACACACGGCTGTACACCGGGGAAAGGGCTGATACCAGCATTAGCACACTGTCACACGCACACGGCTGTACATCGGGGGAAGGACTGAAACCGGCATTAGCACACAGTCACAGACACACGGCTGTACACCGGGGGAAAGGGCTGATACCGGCATAAGCACACAGTCACAGACACACGGCTGTACACCGGGGGAAGGGCTGATACCGGCATTAGCACACAGTCACAGACACACGACTGTACACTGGGGGAAGGGCTGATACCGGCATTAGCACACAGTCACAGACAAACGGCTGTACACCAGGGGAAGGGCTGATACCGGAATTAGCACACAGTCACAGACACACGGCTGTATACAGGGGGAAGGGCTGATACCGGCATTAGCACACAGTCACAGACACACGGCTGTACACCAGGGGAAGGGCTGATACCGGCATTAGCACATAGTCACAGATGCACGGCTGTACACCGGGGGAAGGGCTGATACCAGCATTAGGACACAGACACAGACGCACGGCTGTACACCGGGGAAAGGGCTGATACCGGCATTAGCACACAGTCACAGACGCACGGCTGTACACCGGGGGAAGGGCTGATACCGGCATTAGCACACAGTCACAGCCACATGGCTGTACACCGGGGGAAGGGCTGATACCAGCATTAGCACACAGTCACAGACGCACGGCTGTACACAGGGGAAAGGGCTGATACCGGCATTAGCACACAGTCACAGACGCACGGCTGTACACCAGGGGAAGGGCTGATACCAGCATTAGCACACAGTCATAGACACACGGCTGTATACTGGGGGAAGGGCTGATACCGGCATTAGCACACAGACACACGGCTGTACACCGGGGAAAGGGCTGATACCAGCATTAGCACACAGTCACAGACGCACGGCTGTACATCGGGGGAAGGGCTGATACCGGCCTTAGCACACAGTCACAGACACTCGGCTGTACACCGGGGAAAGGGCTGATACCAGCATTAGCACACAGTCACAGACGCACGGCTGTACACCAGGGGAAGGGCTGATACCAGCATTAGCACACAGTCACAGATGCACGGCTGTACATCGGGGAAAGGGCTGATACCGGCATTAGCACACAGTCACAGACGCACGGCTGTACACCAGGGTAAAGGGCTGATACCAGCATTAGCACACAGTCACAGATGCACGGCTGTACACCGGGGTAAAGGGCTGATACCGGCATTAGCACACAGTCACAGATGCACGGCTGTACACCAGGGGAAGGGCTGATACCGGCATTAGCACACAGTCACAGACGCACGGCTGTACACCGTGGGAAGGGCTGATACCGGCATTAGCACACAGTCACAGACACACGGCTTTACACCAGGGGAAGGGCTGATACCGGCATTAGCACACAGTCACAGACACACGGCTGTACACTGGGGAGAGGGCTTATACCAGCATTAGCACAAAGTCACAGATGCACGGCTGTACACCGGGGGAAGGGCTGATACCAGCATTAGCACACAGTCACAGACGCACGGCTGTACACCGGGGGAAGGGCTGATACCGGCTTTAGCACACAGTCACAGACACACGGCTGTACACCGGGGAAAGGGCTGATACCGGCATTAGCACACAGTCACAGACGCACGGCTGAACATCGGGGGAAGGGCTGATACCGGCATTAGCACATAGTCACAGATGCACGGCTGTACACCGGGGGAAGGGCTGATACCGGCATTAGCACACAGTCACAGATGCACGGCTGTACACCAGGGGAAGGGCTGATACCGGCATTAGCACACAGTCACAGATGCACGGCTGTACATTGGGGTAAGGGCTGATACCGGCATTAGCACACAGTCACAGATACACGACTGTACACCGGGTGAAGGTCTGATACCGGCATTAGCACACAGACACAGACACACGGCTGTACATCGGGGGAAGGGCTGATACCGGCATTAGCACACAGTCACAGACGCACGGCTGTACACCGGGGGAAGGGCTGATACCGGCATTAGCACACAGTCACAGACGCACGGCTGTACACCGGGGTAAAGGGCTGATACCGGCATTAGCACACAGTCACAGATGCACGGCTGTACACCGTGGGAAGGGCTGATACCGGCATTAGCACACAGTCACAGACAAACGGCTGTACACCGGGGGAAAGGGCTGATACCGGCATTAGCACACAGTCACAGACGCACGGCTGTACACTGGGGGAAGGGCTGATACCGGCATTAGCACACAGTCACAGACACACGGCTGTACACAGGGGGAAGGGCTGATACCGGCATTAGCACACAGTCACAGACACACGGCTGTACATCGGGGGAAGGGCTGATTCTGGCATTAGCACACAGTCACAGACACACGGCTGTACATCGGGGGAGGGCTGATACCGGCATTAGCACACAGTCACAGACACACGGCTGTACACTGGGGGAAGGGCTGATACCAGCATTAGCACACTGTCACACGCACACGGCTGTACATCGGGGGAAGGACTGATACCGGCATTAGCACACAGTCACAGACACAAGGCTGTACACCGGGGGAAAGGGCTGATACCGGCATTAGCACACAGTCAGAGACACACGGCTGTACACTGGGGGAAGGGCTGATACCGGCATTAGCACACAGTCACAGACAAACGGCTGTACACCAGGGGAAGGGCTGATACCGGAATTAGCACACAGTCACAGACACACGGCTGTATACAGGGGGAAGGGCTGATACCGGCATTAGCACACAGTCACAGACACACGGCTGTACACCAGGGGAAGGGCTGATACCGGCATTAGCACATAGTCACAGATGCACTGCTGTACACCGGGGGAAGGGCTGATACCAGCATTAGGACACAGACACAGACGCACGGCTGTACACCGGGGAAAGGGCTGATACCGGCATTAGCACACAGTCACAGACGCACGGCTGTACACCGGGGGAAGGGCTGATACCGGCATTAGCACACAGTCACAGCCACATGGCTGTACACCGGGGGAAGGGCTGATACCAGCATTAGCACACAGTCACAGACACACGGCTGTACACCGGGGAAAGGGCTGATACCGGCATTAGCACACAGTCACAGACGCATGGCTGTACACCAGGGGAAGGGCTGATACCAGCATTAGCACACAGTCATAGACACACGGCTGTATACTGGGGGAAGGGCTGATACCGGCATTAGCACACAGACACACGGCTGTACACCGGGGAAAAGGGCTGATACCAGCATTAGCACACAGTCACAGACGCACGGCTGTACATCGGGGGAAGCGCTGATACCGGCATTAGCACACAGTCACAGACACTCGGCTGTACACCGGGGAAAGGGCTGATACCAGCATTAGCACACAGTCACAGACGCACGGCAGTACACCAGGGGAAGGGCTGATACCAGCATTAGCACACAGTCACAGATGCACGGCTGTACATCGGGGAAAGGGCTGATACCGGCATTAGCACACAGTCACAGACGCACGGCTGTACACCGGGGTAAAGGGCTGATACCAGCATTAGCACACAGTCACAGATGCACGGCTGTACACCGGGGTAAAGGGCTGATACCGGCATTAGCACACAGTCACAGATGCACGGCTGTACACCAGGGGAAGGGCTGATACCGGCATTAGCACACAGTCACAGACACACGGCTGTACACTGGGGAAAGGGCTTATACCAGCATTAGCACAAAGTCACAGATGCACGGCTGTACACCGGGGGAAGGGCTGATACCAGCATTAGCACACAGTCACAGACGCACGGCTGTACACCGGGGGAAGGGCTGATACCGGCTTTAGCACACAGTCACAGACACACGGCTGTACACAGGGGGAAGGGCTGATACCGGCATTAGCACGCAGTCACAGACGCGCGGCTGTACATCGGGGGAAGGGCTGATACCGGCATTAGCACACAGTCACAGACACACGGCTGTACACCGGGGGAAGGGCTGATACCGGCATTAGCACACAGTCACGGACACACGGCTGTACACCAGGGGAAAGGGCTGATACCGGCATTAGCACACAGTCACAGATGCATGGCTGTACACCGGGGGAAGGGCTGATACCGGCTTTTGCACACAGTCACAGACACATGGCTGTACACCAGGGGAAGGGCTGATACCGGAATTAGCACATAGTCACAGACGCACGGCTGTACACCGGGGGAAGGACTGATACCGGCATTAGCACACAGTCACAGATGCACAGCTGTGCACCAGGGGAAGGGCTGATACCGGCATTAGCACATAGTCACAGACGCACGGCTGTACACCAGGGGAAGGACTGATACCGGTATTAGCACACAGTCACAGACACACGGCTGTATACCGGGGGTAAGGGCTCATACCGGCATTAGCACACAGTCACAGACGCACGGCTGTACATCGGGGGAGGGCTGATACCGGCATTAGCACACAGTCACAGACACACGGCTGTACACCGGGGAAAGGGCTGATACCGGTATTAGCACACAGTCATAGACACATGGCTGTACACCAGGGGAAGGGCTGATACCGGCATTAGCACATAGTCACAGATGCACAGCTGTACACCGGGGGAAGGGCTGATACCGGCATTAGCACACAGTCACAGATGCACGGCTGTACACCAGGGGAAGGGCTGATACCGGCATTAGCACACAGTCACAGATGCACGGCTGTACACCAGGGGAAGGGCTGATACCGGCATTAGCACACAGTCACAGACACACGGCTGTACACCAGGGGAAAGGGCTGATACCGTCATTAGCACACAGTCACAGACGCACGGCTGTACATCGGGGGAGGGCTGATACCGGCATTAGCACACAGTCACAGACACACGGCTGTATACTGGGGAAAGGGCTGATACCGGCATTAGCACACAGTCACAGACACACGGCTGTACACCAGGGGAAGGGTTGATACCGGCATTAGCACACAGTCACAGATGCACAGCTGTACACCGAGGGAAGGGCTGATACCGGCATTAGCACACAGTCACAGATGCACAGCTGTACACCAGGGGAAGGGCTGATACCGGAATTAGCACATAGTCACAGACACACTAGAGATGAGCGGGTTCGGTTTCTCTGAATCCGAACCCGCCCGAACTTCATGTTTTTTTACACGGGTCCGAGCGACTCGGATCTTCCCGCCTTGCTCGGTTAACCCGAGCGCGCCCGAACGTCATCATCACGCTGTCGGATTCTCGCGAGGCTCGGATTCTATCGCGAGACTCGGATTCTATATAAGGAGCCGCGCGTCGCGGCCATTTTCACACGTGCATTGAGATTGATAGGGAGAGGACGTGGCTGGCGTCCTCTCCGTTTAGAAATTAAAATAGATAGGAGAGTGAGAGTGAGACACTTCATTTACTTACTGGAGCTTAGGAGGAGTTATACTAGTGACTGATGACCAGTGACCTGACCACCAGTGCAGTTTTATAATTTATTATTATTTAATAATCCGTTCTGTTCTTGTTCTCTGCCTGAAAAAAACGATACACAGTGACTCAGTCACACTCACATACCATATCTGTGCTCAGCCCAGTGTGCTGCATCATCTATGTATAATATCTGACTGTGCTCACACAGCTTAATTGTGGGGGAGACTGGGGAGCAGTTATAGGTTATAGCAGGAGCCAGGAGTACATATTAAACAGTGCACACTTTTGCTGCCAGAGTGCCACTGCCAGTGTGACTGACCACTGACCACTGTGACCAGTGACCTGACCACACTGACCACCAGTATAGTATATTGTGATTGAATGTCTGCCTGAAAAAGTACACTCGTCGTGTGACTTGTGTGGTGTTTTTTTATTCTATAAAAATTAAAAAACTCATTCTGCTGACAGACAGTGTCCACTCCAGCAGGTCCGTCATTATATAATATATACCTGTCCGGCTGCAGTAGTGATATATATATATTTTTTAGATCATTATTTATCATCCAGTCTACTAGCAGCAGACACAGTACGGTAGTTCACGGCTGTAGCTACCTCTGTGTCGGCACTCGGCAGTCCATCCATAATTGTATACCACCTACCCGTGTTTTTTTTTTTCTTTCTTCTTTATACATACTACATCTCATTATCATCCAGTCTATATTAGCAGCAGACACAGTACAGTACGGTAGTCCACGGCTGTAGCTACCTCTGTGTCGGCACTCGGCAGTCCATCCATAATTGTATACCACCTACCCGTGGTTTTTTTTTTCTTTCTTCTTTATACATACTACATCTCATTATCAACCAGTCTATATTAGCAGCAGACACAGTACGGTAGTTCATGGCTGTAGCTACCTCTGTGTCGGCACTCGGCAGTCCATCCATAATTGTATACCACCTACCCGTGGTTTTTTTTTTCTTTCTTCTTTATACATACATACTACATCTCATTATCATCCAGTCTATATTAGCAGCAGACACAGTACAGTACGGTAGTCCACGGCTGTAGCTACCTCTGTGTCGGCACTCGGCAGTCCATCCATAATTGTATACCACCTACCCGTGGTTTTTTTTTTCTTTCTTCTTTATACATACTACATCTCATTATCATCCAGTCTATATTAGCAGCAGACACAGTACAGTACGGTAGTCCACGGCTGTAGCTACCTCTGTGTCGGCACTCGGCAGTCCATCCATAATTGTATACCACCTACCCGTGGTTTTTTTTCTTTCTTCTTTATACATACTACATCTCATTATCAACCAGTCTATATTAGCAGCAGACACAGTACAGTACGGTAGTCCACGGCTGTAGCTACCTCTGTGTCGGCACTCGGCAGTCCATCCATAATTGTATACCACCTACCCGTGGTTTTTTTTTTCTTTCTTCTTTATACATACTACATCTCATTATCATCCAGTCTATATTAGCAGCAGACACAGTACAGTACGGTAGTCCACGGCTGTAGCTACCTCTGTGTCGGCACTCGGCAGTCCATCCATAATTGTATACCACCTACCCGTGGTTTTTTTTTTCTTTCTTCTTTATACATACTACATCTCATTATCAACCAGTCTATATTAGCAGCAGACACAGTACAGTACGGTAGTCCACGGCTGTAGCTACCTCTGTGTCGGCACTCGGCAGTCCATCCATAATTGTATACCACCTACCCGTGGTTTTTTTTTTCTTTCTTCTTTATACATACTACATCTCATTATCATCCAGTCTATATTAGCAGCAGACACAGTACAGTACGGTAGTCCACGGCTGTAGCTACCTCTGTGTCGGCACTCGGCAGTCCATCCATAATTGTATACCACCTACCCGTGGTTTTTTTTTCTGTCTTCTTTATACATACTACATCTCATTATCATCCAGTCTATATTAGCAGCAGACACAGTACAGTACGGTAGTCCACGGCTGTAGCTACCTCTGTGTCGGCACTCGGCAGTCCATCCATAATTGTATACCACCTACCCGTGTTTTTTTTTTCTTTCTTCTTTATACATACTACATCTCATTATCATCCAGTCTATATTAGCAGCAGACACCGTACAGTACGGTAGTCCACGGCTGTAGCTACCTCTGTGTCGGCACTCGGCAGTCCGTCCATAATTGTATACCACCTACCCGTGGTTTTTTTTTTCTTTCTTCTTTATACATACTACATCTCATTATCATCCAGTCTATATCAGCAGCAGACACAGTACAGTACGGTAGTCCACGGCTGTAGCTACCTCTGTGTCGGCACTCGGCAGTCCATCCATAATTGTATACCACCTACCCGTGGTTTTTTTTTCTTTCTTCTTTATACATACTACATCTCATTATCAACCAGTCTATATTAGCAGCAGACACAGTACAGTACGGTAGTCCACGGCTGTAGCTACCTCTGTGTCGGCACTCGGCAGTCCATCCATAAGTATACTAGTATCCATCCATCTCCATTGTTTACCTGAGGTGCCTTTTAGTTGTGCCTATTAAAATATGGAGAACAAAAATGTTGAGGTTCCAAAATTAGGGAAAGATCAAGATCCACTTCCACCTCGTGCTGAAGCTGCTGCCACTACTCATGGCCGAGACGATGAAATGCCAGCAACGTCGTCTGCCAAGGCCGATGCCCAATGTCATAGTACAGAGCATGTCAAATCCAAAACACCAAATATCAGTAAAAAAAGGACTCTAAAATAAAATTGTCGGAGGAGAAGCGTAAACTTGCCAATATGCCATTTACCACACGGAGTGGCAAGGAACGGCTGAGGCCCTGGCCTATGTTCATGGCTAGTGGTTCAGCTTCACATGAGGATGGAAGCACTCAGCCTCTCGCTAGAAAACTGAAAAGACTCAAGCTGGCAAAAGCAACGCAAAGAACTGTGCGTTCTTCGAAATCCCAAATCCACAAGGAGAGTCCAATTGTGTCGGTTGCGATGCCTGACCTTCCCAACACTGGACGTGAAGAGCATGCGCCTTCCACCATTTGCACGCCCCCTGCAAGTGCTGGAAGGAGCACCCGCAGTCCAGTTCCTGATAGTCAGATTGAAGATGTCAGTGTTGAAGTACACCAGGATGAGGAGGATATGGGTGTTGCTGGCGCTGGGGAGGAAATTGACCAGGAGGATTCTGATGGTGAGGTGGTTTGTTTAAGTCAGGCACCCGGGGAGACACCTGTTGTCCGTGGGAGGAATATGGCCGTTGACATGCCTGGTGAAAATACCAAAAAAAATCAGCTCTTCAGTGTGGAGGTATTTCAACAGAAAAGCGGACAACAGGTGTCAAGCCGTGTGTTGCCTTTGTCAAGCTGTAATAAGTAGGGGTAAGGACGTTAACCACCTCGGAACATCCTCCCTTATACGTCACCTGCAGCGCATTCATAATAAGTCAGTGACAAGTTCAAAAACTTTGGGCGACAGCGGAAGCAGTCCACTGACCAGTAAATCCCTTCCTCTTGTAACCAAGCTCACGCAAACCACCCCACCAACTCCCTCAGTGTCAATTTCCTCCTTCCCCAGGAATGCCAATAGTCCTGCAGGCCATGTCACTGGCAATTCTGACGAGTCCTCTCCTGCCTGGGATTCCTCCGATGCATCCTTGCGTGTAACGCCTACTGCTGCTGGCGCTGCTGTTGTTGCTGCTGGGAGTCGATGGTCATCCCAGAGGGGAAGTCGTAAGCCCACTTGTACTACTTCCAGTAAGCACTTGACTGTCCAACAGTCCTTTGCGAGGAAGATGAAATATCACAGCAGTCATCCTGCTGCAAAGCGGATAACTGAGGCCTTGACAACTATGTTGGTGTTAGACGTGCGTCCGGTATCCGCCGTTAGTTCACAGGGAACTAGACAATTTATTGAGGCAGTGTGCCCCCGTTACCAAATACCATCTAGGTTCCACTTCAGTAGGCAGGCGATACCGAGAATGTACACGGACGTCAGAAAAAGACTCACCAGTGTCCTAAAAAATGCAGTTGTACCCAATGTCCACTTAACCACGGACATGTGGACAAGTGGAGCAGGGCAGGGTCAGGAGTATATGACTGTGACAGCCCACTGGGTAGATGTATGGACTCCCGCCGCAAGAACAGCAGCGGCGGCACCAGTAGCAGCATCTCGCAAACGCCAACTCTTTCCTAGGCAGGCTACGCTTTGTATCACCGTTTTCCAGAATACGCACACAGCTGAAAACCTCTTACGGCAACTGAGGAAGATCATCGCGGAATGGCTTACCCCAATTGGACTCTCCTGTGGATTTGTGGCATCGGACAACGCCAGCAATATTGTGTGTGCATTAAATATGGGCAAATTCCAGCACGTCCCATGTTTTGCACATACCTTGAATTTGGTGGTGCAGAATTATTTAAAAAACGACAGGGGCGTGCAAGAGATGCTGTCGGTGGCCAGAAGAATTGCGGGACACTTTCGGCGTACAGGCACCACGTACAGAAGACTGGAGCACCACCAAAAACTACTGAACCTGCCCTGCCATCATCTGAAGCAAGAAGTGGTAACGAGGTGGAATTCAACCCTCTATATGCTTCAGAGGTTGGAGGAGCAGCAAAAGGCCATTCAAGCCTATACAATTGAGCACGATATAGGAGGTGGAATGCACCTGTCTCAAGTGCAGTGGAGAATGATTTCAACGTTGTGCAAGGTTCTGATGCCCTTTGAACTTGCCACACGTGAAGTCAGTTCAGACACTGCCAGCCTGAGTCAGGTCATTCCCCTCATCAGGCTTTTGCAGAAGAAGCTGGAGACATTGAAGGAGGAGCTAACACGGAGCGATTCCGCTAGGCATGTGGGACTTGTGGATGGAGCCCTTAATTCGCTTAACAAGGATTCACGGGTGGTCAATCTGTTGAAATCAGAGCACTACATTTTGGCCACCGTGCTCGATCCTAGATTTAAAGCCTACCTTGGATCTCTCTTTCCGGCAGACACAAGTCTGCTGGGGTTGAAAGACCTGCTGGTGAGAAAATTGTCAAGTCAAGCGGAACGCGACCTGTCAACATCTCCTCCTTCACATTCTCCCGCAACTGGGGGTGCGAGGAAAAGGCACAGAATTCCGAGCCCACCCGCTGGCGGTGATGCAGGGCAGTCTGGAGCGACTGCTGATGCTGACATCTGGTCCGGACTGAAGGACCTGACAACGATTACGGACATGTCGTCTACTGTCACTGCATATGATTCTCTCACCATTGAAAGAATGGTGGAGGATTATATGAGTGACCGCATCCAAGTAGGCACGTCACACAGTCCGTACTTATACTGGCAGGAAAAAGAGGCAATTTGGAGGCCCTTGCACAAACTGGCTTTATTCTACCTAAGTTGCCCTCCCACAAGTGTGTACTCCGAAAGAGTGTTTAGTGCCGCCGCTCACCTTGTCAGCAATCGGCGTACGAGGTTACATCCAGAAAATGTGGAGAAGATGATGTTCATTAAAATGAATTACAATCAATTCCTCCGTGGAGACATTGACCAGCAGCAATTGCCTCCACAAAGTACACAGGGAGCTGAGATGGTGGATTCCAGTGGGGACGAATTGATAATCTGTGAGGAGGGGGATGTACACGGTGATATATCGGAGGATGATGATGAGGTGGACATCTTGCCTCTGTAGAGCCAGTTTGTGCAAGGAGAGATTAATTGCTTCTTTTTTGGTGGGGGTCCAAACCAACCCGTCATTTCAGTCACAGTCGTGTGGCAGACCCTGTCACTGAAATGATGGGTTGGTTAAAGTGTGCATGTCCTGTTTATACAACATAAGGGTGGGTGGGAGGGCCCAAGGACAATTCCATCTTGCACCTCTTTTTTCTTTAATTTTTCTTTGCGTCATGTGCTGTTTGGGGAGGGTTTTTTGGAAGGGACATCCTGCGTGACACTGCAGTGCCACTCCTAGATGGGCCCGGTGTTTGTGTCGGCCACTAGGGTCGCTTATCTTACTCACACAGCACCTCATTGCGCCTCTTTTTTTCTTTGCGTCATGTGCTGTTTGGGGAGGGTTTTTTGGAAGGGACATCCTGCGTGACACTGCAGTGACACTCCTAGATGGGCCCGGTGTTTGTGTCGGCCACTAGGGTCGCTTATCTTACTCACACAGCTACCTCATTGCGCCTCTTTTTTTCTTTGCGTCATGTGCTGTTTGGGGAGGGTTTTTTGGAAGGGACATCCTGCGTGACACTGCAGTGACACTCCTAGATGGGCCCGGTGTTTGTGTCGGCCACTAGGGTCGCTTATCTTACTCACACAGCTACCTCATTGCGCCTCTTTTTTTCTTTGCGTCATGTGCTGTTTGGGGAGGGTTTTTTGGAAGGGACATCCTGCGTGACACTGCAGTGACACTCCTAGATGGGCCCGGTGTTTGTGTCGGCCACTAGGGTCGCTTATCTTACTCACACAGCTACCTCATTGCGCCTCTTTTTTTCTTTGCGTCATGTGCTGTTTGGGGAGGGTTTTTTGGAAGGGACATCCTGCGTGACACTGCAGTGACACTCCTAGATGGGCCCGGTGTTTGTGTCGGCCACTAGGGTCGCTTATCTTACTCACACAGCTACCTCATTGCGCCTCTTTTTTTCTTTGCGTCATGTGCTGTTTGGGGAGGGTTTTTTGGAAGGGACATCCTGCGTGACACTGCAGTGACACTCCTAGATGGGCCCGGTGTTTGTGTCGGCCACTAGGGTCGCTTATCTTACTCACACAGCTACCTCATTGCGCCTCTTTTTTTCTTTGCGTCATGTGCTGTTTGGGGAGGGTTTTTTGGAAGGGACATCCTGCGTGACACTGCAGTGACACTCCTAGATGGGCCCGGTGTTTGTGTCGGCCACTAGGGTCGCTTATCTTACTCACACAGCTACCTCATTGCGCCTCTTTTTTTCTTTGCGTCATGTGCTGTTTGGGGAGGGTTTTTTGGAAGGGACATCCTGCGTGACACTGCAGTGACACTCCTAGATGGGCCCGGTGTTTGTGTCGGCCACTAGGGTCGCTTAGCTTAGTCATCCAGCGACCTAGGTGCAAATTTTAGGACTAAAAATAATATTGTGAGGTGTGAGGTATTCAGAATAGACTGAAAATGAGTGTAAATTATGGTTTTTTAGGTTAATAATACTTTGGGATCAAAATGACCCCCAAATTCTATGATTTAAGCTGTTTTTTAGTGTTTTTTGAAAAAAACACCCGAATCCAAAACACACCCGAATCCGACAAAAAAAATTCGGTGGGGTTTTGCCAAAACGCGGTCGAACCCAAAACACGGCCGCGGAACCGAACCCAAAACCAAAACACAAAACCCGAAAAATTTCCGGCGCTCATCTCTAAGACGCACGGCTGTACACCGGGGGAAGGACTGATACCGGCATTAGCACACAGTCACAGATGCACAGCTGTACACCAGGGAAGGGCTGATACCGGCATTAGCACATAGTCACAGACGCACGGCTGTACACCAGGGGAAGGACTGATACCGGCATTAGCACACAGTCACAGACACACGGCTGTACACCAGGGGAAGGGCTGATACCGGCATTAGCACACAGTCACAGATGCACGGCTGTACACCAGGGGAAGGGCTGATACCGGCATTAGCACACAGTCACAGACACACGGCTGTATACCGGGGGTAAGGGCTCATACCGGCATTAGCACACAGTCACAGACGCACGGCTGTACATCGGGGGAGGGCTGATACCGGCATTAGCACACAGTCACAGACACACGGCTGTACACCGGGGAAAGGGCTGATACCGGTATTAGCACACAGTCATAGACACATGGCTGTACACCAGGGGAAGGGCTGATACCGGCATTAGCACACAGTCACAGATGCACAGCTGTACACCGGGGGAAGGGCTGATACCGGCATTAGCACACAGTCACAGATGCACAGCTGTACACCAGGGGAAGGGCTGATACCGGCATTAGCACATAGTCACAGACGCACGGCTGTACACCGGGGGAAGGACTGATACCGGCATTAGCACACAGTCACAGATGCACAGCTGTACACCAGGGGAAGGGCTGATACCGGCATTAGCACATAGTCACAGACGCACGGCTGTACACCAGGGGAAGGACTGATACCGGCATTAGCACACAGTCACAGACACACGGCTGTACACCGGGGAAAGGGCTGATACCGGCATTAGCACACAGTCACAGACACACGGCTGTACACCAGGGGAAAGGGCTGATACCGGCATTAGCACACAGTCACAGACGCACGGCAGTACACCGGGGGAAGGGCTGATACCGGCATTAGCACACAGTCACAGACGCACGGCTGTACACCAGGGGAAGGGCGGATACCGGCATTAGCACACAGTCACAGATGCACGGCTGTACACCGGATGAAAGGGCTGATACCGGCATTAGCACACAGTCACAGACACACGGCTGTACACCGGGGGAAGGGCTGATACCGGCATTAGCACACAGTCACAGACGCACGGCTGTACACCGGTGAAAGGGCTGATACCAGCATTAGCACACAGTCACAGACACACGGCTGTACACCGGGGGAAGGGCTGTTACCGGCATTAGTACAGTCACAGACACATGGCTGTACACTGGGGAAAGGGCTGATACCAGCAGTAGCACACAGTCACAGACACACGGCTGTACAACGGGGAAAGGGCTGATACCGGCATTAGCACACAGTCACAGACGCACGGCTGTACACCGGGGTAAAGGGCTGATACCGGCATTAGCACACAGTCACAGACGCACGGCTGTACACCGGGGGAAGGGCTGATACCGGCATTAGCACACAGTCACAGACGCACGGCTGTATGCCAGGGGAAGGGCTGATACCGGCATTAGCACACAGTCACAGACGCACGGCTGTACGCTAGGGGGAGGGCTGATACCGGCATTAGCACACAGTCACAGACACACGGCTGTACACCGGGGGAAGGGCTGATACCGGCATTAGCACACAGTCACAGACACACGGCTGTACACCGGGGGAAGGGCTGATACCGGCATTAGCACACAGTCAGATGCACGGCTGTACACTGGGGGAAGGGCTGATACCGGCATTAGCACACAGACAGACGGCTGTACACCGGGGAAAGGGTTTATAGTTATACTACAATTAGCATAAAGTTGCAGGTGTGACTACAGCAAAAGCCCCAATTCAGTCACAGCAGCCAGCATCTGAGAATCAGCCCCTATCGGGACAGCTGGGAGGCATGCCTATTGGCTATACTCTCTGAAAGGGAACGTGGACAGTTTTACAAATTCAGCTGACAGAAAATAAATAAAATCTTTCTTGGTTACTCAGCTTAATCCTGTGCTCCTCAATGGAAGGGGGCTTTAATAAATGACCCGAGGTAATATTTATAATTAATACTTGATTAAATTATGCATTTCATTACAGCTTGTGAATGTGGAAAGCCTGGAGCAACTTTCTTACATTTCTTTCCAGTTTCTATTTACGTGTATAATTTATGAAAGCCTGATATGACAGGAGAGAAGCTAGAATCCCGACCAGGTACAGCGTTACTTATTGCGCACATAGGGGTCATTAACCATTTGATATAAGCTTAATTTGCTTCTTTTTCCCCCCTAAGTGCTTCTTTTACAACCACTCATGAGTACCAAAAAGTTGTGCTTCTGTACTCCTGGTGCAATTTGGGACTTACGACTCTTTTCGCTTTTGGGGATGGGAAGGAAGTTGGAGTGGATGAAGGGGCGTAGTCTACACTGACCACATGGAAGAAGCAGATGTGCCTCTGTGGTGCAAGGTTCAAAAAGATGATGACGATGGTGGCAATTTGGGGGTCACTGTCAGGGCAGGCTGTTTTTGTGAATCTGTTGGACTCAGACCAGCTGAAGGAGCAGATGCTCCTGAATGCAGGAACCAAGGAGGAAGTAGAGATTTCCTTTTCATATATTTTATTAACGGAAACAGATCCTAATGTAGCTGAAGAAAGTCTGTGACTAACTAATTCAGGGTTGGCGAACTGTAGTGAATGAGGTCACTGGACTCCTGAAGAATGAAATTGGTGAATGTAGAGAGAGGTGGTTTGTTGAATGATGAAGAGCCGTGGTGGAGGAACTATGACGAGGTCTGCAGGATGACGTAGAAGCGTGAGAAGAACTGCAACTAATTGGTTTCTGGATGACACGAAGATGTGACTAAAGAACTGTGAAGATGTGTTTGCTGGATGATGCGAAGGCGTGAATGAAGAACTGTGAAGATTGGTTTTCTGGATGATGCGAAGACGTGAATAAAGAACTGTGAAGACTGTCCACTGGATGATACGAAGATGTGACTGAGAGACACAGGCAGAGGCTGGCGAACCATTACGGGACTCAGGAGAATCCAAAGGTACCGGCGGGAGAGCGGTTAACCGTGACCACATTCTGGGGAGCTGACGGGCACAATGCAGCGAGAGCCGGCTGACAACTCGGAGAGCAAAGATGGGACCAGAATACCTGGAGATGCACAGAACAATCTATTATAGGCAGCAAGGAAACATGATTGGCTGACACTCACCCATAGACGGTCATTGGTGCTGCACTTGGTCTCCAACATGGCCGCCCCCTTGCTGCAGACACACAGGAATGCAGCAGGCCACTACAGATGGGTCCACGGTTATCTTGACTAGTTTTCTGCGCCTAGGCACAACATGATTTATTAGCATAAACCCTTCATCTATTGTTCTCAACTGCAATACAATACATAGAACAATACAGCAGGGGATTAAGTCTGACTGGCCAGTCTCAGTTAATCCTATTAAATGTCAAGATAAATGTGGACCCATCTGTAGGTCTTCCCTCCTGCCTCCCGGAAGCCGCATCACTTCCGCCGCTGTCCGCGCCCCCCATGCGGCCACCCAGCACCGTGATCAGCCACGGCGGTAAGCGCCCGCGTCGTGACAGCTACATTTGATTGGCTGAATGCATCTGAATCCCTCCCAGTTATGCTAATCCTCAGTGTCGGACTGGGGCATGAAGGGCCCACTGGGGGGAATGCAGTGATAGGGGCCCATACTTAGGGGTGTGGCCAGCCTACAAAGGGGGTGTTGCCAGCCTCCAAGAGAGGCTTGAAATACACAATAGTTTAGTGCAGTGTAATACAACATATCTACCATGTATAATACAAGTGCACAGTCTGGAACATGATCTCTAGAGGAAGGAGTGGGCACTCAGGCAGTGGGGCCCACCGGTGGTTTCCCTGGTACCCCTGTGGGCCAGTCCGACCCTGCTAATCCTTTAGTACATCAGTAACATTAGTGCTGCAATCTAGTCACATAGTTACAGTGAGATTAGCAATAATTCTGCAGCCATAGAGACAAGTTACAAATGATCTTGACGGATGTGTTGTTTAAATAAAAACTAAGTATTTGCATCTTGTTCCAATTTGTTTTCGTGAGGTGAATGCAATTATATTAGGTATTAATAATAAGATTTTACTTACCGATAAATCTATTTCTCGTAGTCCGTAGTGGATGCTGGGGACTCCGTCAGGACCATGGGGATTAGCGGCTCCGCAGGAGACAGGGCACAAAACTAAAGCTTTTAGGATCAGGTGGTGTGTACTGGCTCCTCCCCCTATGACCCTCCTCCAAGCCTCAGTTAGGATACTGTGCCCGGACGAGCGTACACAATAAGGAAGGATATTGAATCCCGGGTAAGACTCATACCAGCCACACCAATCACACCGTATAACTTGTGATCTAAACCCAGTTAACAGTATGACAAACGTAGGAGCCTCTGAACAGACGGCTCACAACAATAACAACCCGATTTTTTTGTAACAATAACTATGTACAAGTATTGCAGACAATCCGCACTTGGGATGGGCGCCCAGCATCCACTACGGACTACGAGAAATAGATTTATCGGTAAGTAAAATCTTATTTTCTCTGACGTCCTAAGTGGATGCTGGGGACTCCGTCAGGACCATGGGGATTATACCAAAGCTCCCAAACGGGCGGGAGAGTGCGGATGACTCTGCAGCACCGAGTGAGAGAACTCCAGGTCCTCCTCAGCCAGGGTGTGCCCCTGACCAAGTAGCAGCTCGGCAAAGTTGTAAGCCGAGACCCCTCGGGCAGTCGCCCAAGATGAGCCCACCTTCCTTGTGGAATGGGCATTTATATATTTTGGCTGTGGCAGTCCTGCCACAGAATGTGCAAGCTGAATTGTACTACACATTCAACTAGCAATCGTCTGCTTAGAAGCAAGAGCACCCAGTTTTTTGGGTGCATACAGGATAACAGCAAGTCAGTTTTCCTGACTCCAGCCGTCCTGGAAATCTATATTTTCAGAGCCCTGACAACATCTAGCAACTTGGAGTCCTCCAAGTCCCTAGTAGCCGCAGGTACCACAATAAGCTGGTTCAGATGAAACGCTGACACCACCTTAGGGAGAAACTGGGGACGAGTCCGCAGCTCTGCCCTGTCCGAATGGACAATCAGATATGGGCTTTTGTGAGACAAAACCGCCAATTCTGACACTCGCCTGGCCGAGGCCAGGGTCAACATCATGGTCACTTTCCATGTGAGATATTTCAAATCCACAGATTTGAGCGGTTTAAACCAACGTGATTTGAGGAATCCCAGGACTACGTTGAGATCCCACAGTGCCACTGGAGGCACAAAAGGGGGTTGTATATGCAGTACTCCCTTGTCAAATTTCTGGACTTCAGGAACTGAAGCCAATTCTTTCTGGAAGAAAATCGACAGGGCCGAAATTTGAACCTTAATGGACCCCAATTTGAGGCCCATAGACACTCCTGTTTGCAGGAAATGCAGGAATCGACCGAGTTGAAATTTCTTCGTGGGGCCTTCCTGGCCTCACACCACGCAACATATTTTCGCCACATGTGGTGATAATGTTGTGCGGTCACCTCCTTCCTGGCTTTGACCAGGGTAGGAATGACCTCTTCCGGAATGCCTTTTTTTTTTTTTTTTTAGGATCCGGCGTTCAACCGCCATGCCGTCAAACGCACCCGCGGTAAGTCTTGGAACAGACATGGTACTTGCTGAAGCAAGTCCCTTCTTATCGGCAGAGGCCCTGAGTCCTCTGTGAGCATCTCATGAAGTTCCGGGTACCAAGTCCTTCTTGGCCCATCCGGAGCCACGAGTATAGTTCTTACTCCTCTACGTCTTATAATTCTCAGTACCTTTGGTATGAGAAGCAGAGGAGGGAACACATACACCGACTGGTACACCCATGGTGTTACCAGAACGTCCACAGCTATTTCCTGAGGGTCTCTTGACCTGGCGCAATACCTGTCCAGTTTTTTGTTCAGGCGGGACGCCATCATGTCCACCTTTGGTCTTTCCCAACGGTGCACAATCATGTGGAAACAACTTCTCGATGAAGTCCCCACTCTCCCGGGTGGAGGTCGTGCTGAGGAAGTCTGCTTCCCAGTTGTCCACTCCCGGAATGAAAACTGCTGACAGTGCTATCACATGATTTTCCGCCCAGCGAAGAATCCTTGCAGTTTCTGCCATTGTCCTCCTGCTTCTTGTGCCGCCCTGTCTGTTTACGTGGGCGACTGCCGTGATGTTGTCTCACTGGATCAATACCGGCTGACCTTGAAGCAGAGGTCTTGCTAAGCTTAGAGCATTGTAAATTGCTCTTAGCTCCAGTATATTTATGCGGAGAGAAGTCCCCAGACTTGATCACACTCCCTGGAAATTTTTTCCCTGTGTGACTGCTCCCCAGCCTTTCAAGCTGGAATCCGTGGTCACCAGGACCCAGTCCTGAATGCATAACTGTGGCACTTTAGTAGATGAGCACTCTGCAGCCACCACAGAAGAGACACCCTTGTCCTTGGAGACAGGGTTATCCGCTGATGCATCTGAAGATGCGATCCGGACCATTTGTCCAGCAGATCCCACTGAAAAGTTCTTGCGTGAAATCTGCCGAATGGAATCGCTTCGTAAGAAGCCACCATTTTTCCCAGGACCCTTGTGCAATGATGCACTGACACTTTTCCTGGTTTTTGGAGGTTCCTGACTAGCTCGGATAACTCCCTGGCTTTCTCCTCCGGGAGAAACACCTTTTTCTGGACTGTGTCCAGAATCATCCCTAGGGACAGCAGACGTGTCGTCGGAGACAGCTGCGATTTTGGAATATTTAGAATCCACCCGTGCTGTCGTAGAACTACTTGAGATAGTGCTACTCCGACCTCCAACTGTTCTCTGGACCTTGCCCTTATCAGGAGATCGTCCAAGTAAGGGATAATTAAGACGCCTTTTCTTTGAAGAAGAATCATCATTTCGGCCATTACCTTGGTAAAGACCCGGGGTGCCGTGGACAATCCAAACGGCAGCGTCTGAAACTGATAGTGACAGTTTTGTACCACGAACCTGAGGTACCCTTTGTGAGAAGGGCAAATTTGGACATGGAGGTAAGCATCCTTGATGTCCAGGGACACCATATAGTCCCCTTCTTCCTGGTTCGCTATCACTGCTCTGAGTGACTCCATTTAGAATAGGTCTCACCGAGCCGTCTGGCTTCAGTACCACAATATAGTGTGGAATAATACCCCTTTACTTGTTGTAGGAGGGGTACTTTGATTATCACCTGCTGGGAATACAGCTTGTGAATTGTTTCCAATACTGCATCCCTGTCGGAGGTAGACGTTGGTAAAGCAAACTTCAGGAACCTGCGAGGGGGAGACGTCTCGAATCTCCAATCTGTACCCCTGGGATACTACTTGTAGGATCCAGGGGTCCACTTGCGAGTGAGCCCACTGCGTGCTGAAACTCTTGAGACGACCCCCCACCGCACCTGTTTGTACGGCCCCAGCGTCATGCTGAGGACTTGGCAGAAGCGGTGGAAGGCTTCTGTTCCTGGGAATGGGCTGCCTGCTGCAGTCTTCTTCCCTTATCTCTATCCCTGAGCAGATATTATGGGGACGAAAGGACTGAGGCTGAAAAGACTATGTCTTTTTCTGCTGAGATGTGACTTGGGGTAAAAAAGGTGGATTTTCTAGCTGTTGCCGTGGCCACCAGGTCCGATGGACCGACCCCAAATAACTCCTCCCCTTTATACGGCAATACTTCCATGTGCCGTTTGGAATCTGCATCACCTGACCACTGTCGTGTCCAGAAACATCGTCTGGCAGATATGGACATCGCACTTACTCTTGATGCCAGAGTTTCGCATATATAGAAATGCATCTTTTAAATGCTCTATAGTCAATAAAATACTGTCCCTGTCAAGGGTATCAATATTTCCAGTCAGGGAATCCGACCAAGCCACCCCAGCGCTGCCCATCCAGGCTGAGGCGATCGCTGGTCGCAGTATAACACCAGTATGTGTGTATATACTTTTTAGGATATTTTCCAACCTCCTATCAGTTGGCTCCTTGAGGGCGTCCGTATCTGGAGACGGTAACGCCACTTGTTTTTATAAGCGTGTGAGCGCCTTATCCACCCTAAGGTGTGTTTCCCAACGCGCCATAACTTCTGGCGGGAAAAGGTATACCGCCAATAATTTTCTATCGGGGGAAACCCACGCATCATCACACACTTCATTTAATTTATCTGATTCAGGAAAAACCACATGTAGTTTTTTCACACTCCACATAATACCCTTTTTTGTGGTACTTGTAGTATCAGAAATATGTAACATCTCCTTCATTGCCCTTAACAAGTAACGTGTGGCCCTAAAGGAAAATACGTTTGTTTCTTCACCGTCGACACTGGAGTCAGTGTCCGTGTCTGTGTCTGTGTCGACCGACTGAGGTAAAAGGACGTTTTAACGCCCCTGACGGTGTTTTAGACGCCTGGACAGGTACTAATTGGTTTGCCGGCCGTCTCATGTCGTCAACCGACCTTGCAGCGTGTTGACATTATCACGTAATTCCTTAAATAAGCCATCCATTCCGGTGTCGACTCCCTAGAGAGTGACATCACCATTACCGGCAATTGCTCCGCCTCCTCACCAACATCGTCCTCATACATGTCGACACACAAGTACCGACACACAGCACACACACAGGGAATGCTCTGATAGAGGACAGGACCCCACTAGCCCTTTGGGGAGACAGAGGGAGAGTTTGCCAGCACACACCAAAAACGCTATATTATACAGGGACAACCTTTATATAAGTGTTTTTCCCTTATAGCATTTTAATATATATATACATATCGCCAAATAAGTGCCCCCCCTCTCTTTTTTAACCCTGTTTCTGTAGTGCAGTGCAGGGGAGAGCCTGGGAGCCTTCCCACCAGCCTTTCTGTGAGGGAAAATGGCGCTGTGTGCTGAGGAGAATAGGCCCCGCCCCCTTTTCGGCGGGCTTCTTCTCCCGTTTTTCTGAGACCTGGCAGGGGTTAAATACATCCATATAGCCTCCAGGGGCTATATGTGATGTATTTTTAGCCAGAATAAGGTATTATACATTGCTGCCCAGGGCGCCCCCAGCAACGCCCTGCACCCTCCGTGACCGTTGGTGTGAAGTGTGTGACAACAATGGCGCACAGCTGCAGTGCTGTGCGCTACCTTCATGAAGACTGAAAAGCCTTCTGCCGCCCGTTTCTGGACCTTCAATCTTCAGCATCTGCAAGGGGGGTCGGCGGCGCGGCTCCGGGACGAACCCCAGGGTGAGACCTGTGTTCCGACTCCCTCTGGAGCTAATGGTGTCCAGTAGCCTAAGAAGCCAATCCATCCTGCACGCAGGTGAGTTGAACTTCTCTCCCCTAAGTCCCTCGATGCAGTGAGCCTGTTGCCAGCAGGACTCACTGAAAATAAGAAACCTAAAAACTTTTTCTAAGCAGCTCCTTAAGAGAGCCACCTAGATTGCACCCTGCTCGGACGGGCACAAAAACCTAACTGAGGCTTGGAGGAGGGTCATAGGGGGAGGAGCCAGTACACACCACCTGATCCTAAAAGCTTTAGTTTTGTGCCCTGTCTCCTGCGGAGCCGTTAATCCCCATGGTCCTGACGGAGTCCCCAGCATCCACTTAGGACGTCAGAGAAAATACTATTGAGTTGTGTACTTTATTTTTGTGTTTACTTCTACCACTGTGTAGCCACATATCTTGGTGCAAACCAGGCACATTTACTACTGCTCACATCAGGAGTAAACCAAGAGCATAAGTAGCGATTCCAAGATGGATGCCAGGGTGACTGAATGGGGAAGACGAATGGGATAGAGGACTGGGGGTGGTAGATAGATAGCAGGGAGGACTGGAGGCAGGAGATGGATGACAGTAAGGACAAGAAAAGGGGGCAGATGGATGGCAGGAAAGACCGGAGAGGGAAGATGGATGGCAGAGATAACAGGGGGGATGGATGGCAGGGAGGACTGAAGGGGGTAGATGGATGTCAGATAGGAAAGGTTGTGGCCTGGATTTGATGCTGAATAGTACAGCATAGACTTAAGCCACCAGCGGCGTGTGGGTTTTATGATATCTCGTGAATTGGAGTGCAAAGCCGCTAAATCGATGTAAAATTTGTCTTCTATTATAGTCCACCCTAAGAGAGGCCCAGTCTTTCCAGAAGTGACTCAGATGCTCCTCTCAAGGGACAAAATGGTTGTAGGTTGTCCAATTTGACCACCTACACATGTTGCCAAGTTGCGTTGGATCCTGTCACTTGGTGCTAAGGGTCAGGCTCGGCCCCCACACGTTAATCAATTGCTGGGGCAGAACAGCCTTAATTACAAATAAAGCAGCAGTTCCTATGTAGCGCCACATGTCGTACAGCCTCTGTAAATAGAAAAAAATCTACCTAAAACAATTCAGACATACAGTAGGGGTTTATTCAGTAAAGATTGCAGATTCTGCTAAAAAAACAGATTGTGCAATCCTTTCTATAGCATGGTGAATGGCCTGCCCAGCGAATGTGACCGCAATTTAATCGCGGTTGCAACAACTGTGAATGACCTCCTGCAGCCGCAGCTAGACTGCTTATGCAGGCGGTCTGCCGCCATTTTTCCCAGCGGAGTGGCTGTGTGTGACGTCTTGCAACCATCCAGAAAATGCAACCGAACTGCCCCCATTTTCCCCACTCCGCCCCCGCAATGGTCCAGCACCACCCCATGAACACCTCTGCCTGTCAATCAGGCAGAGTCATTCGCAGCCATTACGATCCAATCGCATTGGCCTGTGGCGCACGTGCAGGACGGGACCTGCGTGTGCACACTTGCGCCGGACACAGGGATATTGCAGTCGCGATGCGACCTGAATAACCCCCATAATATTTTTATGGAGCTATCAGTTTTGGATTTCCTGCAGTAACACATCAGTCCAGATCACGCAACAGCAGTGTTGTGTCCGAGAATCATATTATTTATAACGCAACCAAAAGGACTTAAGATGCAAAAACAAACGTTTAGCAACAAGGTTAATTCCCAAAATTGTAGTATAGTACAGACGACATGTACAGGTGTCATCACTTTTCCGTGTGAAGTTCTCGTGGATGTTTTTTTTTCTGAAAATAGACAAATACTTGTGTGTGTATCTTTCTTTCTCTCTCTCTCTCTCTCTCTCTCTCTATATATATATATATTAGTGTTGTTTTATTTATTTAGTGTAATTGCTGCTGCCATAGAAGAGGTGGTTTCGGCGATCAGATCATTACAGATTAGCAGTGTTAATAATCTGCCACTATTTCCTTACCCCATAATCATCCCCCTCTCTCTAAAATAATTGACATGCAGTAATATAATGGGTACATCAGGGAATAATTAGTCTGAGACCTTGAGACCGTGTGATGAACAGCTTCTGCGTAGATCTGGTGTTATTGAGATTTGACAGACGTGACACAACAAGGATATAATTAATTCAGCAGTAACATTAGTGACACACATAGGCGTGCGCAGGGGGAGTGCCTGGTGCGCACAGGCACCCCCTAATGTCTGTAACCCCCTCACACACACCTGCTGTTGCTGCAGAATCGGCGATCGCCGAGTGTGCTCATTTCTGTCCTCCCGCCCATTGCGCCCGCCACCCCCTCCGCTCAGTCTGGCTGTCATTAATTTTTATGGTGCAGCATCACTGACGTACTCCTACTCCCAGTTCCTCTAACCTGTGGGATGTGTCGTGATGATGTCATGCCGCGTGCATGCCCGTTCATGCTCCCACCCACGCTCTCCCTCTCCTCATCATGTGCCAACGCCACAGAATACAGCATTCCTCTTGGAGGAGGACAAGTTCAAATTCAATATCAATATATATTTCGAGAGATTAGGATATAATCTATGGTAATAAAATATACAAATTGAACATATACTAAACAGATTTTATATATCTATATATATATATACATATCTATCTATCTATCTATCTATCTATCTATCTATCTATCTATCTATCTATCTATCTCTCTCTATATATATATATATATATATATATATATATATATCTGTGCATCAATTCTCTATATTATTTAGTTTGCATTGAGTGCCAATATGTGGTGATAGACATGCCTGATAGGTGGTGCTAGACACGCCAATTAGGTGGTGCTAGACATGCCCAATAGGCGATGCTAAACACGCCCTTCTAATCATGCACCCTCTAATAAAATGTCCTGCGCATCCCTGTGGTGACACAGTATAATAACACAACCAGTCTGACTTTAGATAAGATGCAGAGTCCCCGCCTCTGTAGATCTATGCAATAGATCTGGGATTTTGGCTCTGTTCAGGAGCCATCTTGATCCTTGACAATTAATAGGGATGTCCTCAAACCCGCAATCCCATGAAAAAGGAGATTTATGGTAGACTTACCAGTGTTAAATCTCTTTCTGCGAAGTACATTGGGTTCCACAGGGAAACATCGGGTGTAGAGTGGATCTTGATCCAGAGAGGCACCAACAGGCTAAAGCTTAAGGCTGTCCCAGGGGCCTCCTCTATAACCCCGCCTCCAGTTACTGTGAGCTCAGTTTTGTTAACCAGTCCAATGTAGGAGCAGGCAAAAGAGAAGGCAGATGTTAGTCACATAGAACCACATTCTCAAGACAGGAGAAGGGACCAGCGGCTAATGCCATACAAACCCATAGAAGCTAGGTGCGTCAGGATGGGCGTCCTGTGGAACCCAGTGTACTTCACAGAGAGATTTAACTATGGTAAGTCTACCATAAATCTCCTTTTCTGCAGCAGGGTACATTGGTTTCCACAGGAAAACATAGGGTGATGTCCTAAAGCAGTTCCTTAAGGGAATGAGAACCCGGCGTCCAAAGGAAGCATCCCGGGAGGCGGAAGTATCAAAGGCATAGAACCTAATGAATGTGTTCACCGAGGACCACATAGCCGCCTTGCACAATTGTTCAGCGGACACGCCACGGCGGGCCGCTCGAGAAGGTCCAACAGACCAAGTAGAATGGGCAAACATAGCAGCAGGAACTGGGAGTCCAGCCTGCACTTAAGCTTGTGCATTCACCATTCTAATCCATCTGGCCAGGGATTGCTTATTCGCAGGCCAGCCGTTTTTGTGAAAACCAAACCATTCAAAAAGGTAATCTGACCTCCAGATAGAGGCAGTCCTCTCCACACATATACGGAGAGCCCGTATCACATCCAAAGATCACTCTTTGGAGGACAAACCAGAAGAGATGAAGGCCACAATCTCTTGGTTTAGGTGAAAAGATGACACCACCTTAGGTAAATAACCAGGGCGAGTTCTAAGAACTGCCCGGTCATGGTGAAATATCAGGAAGGGTGGACGACAGGACAAAACGCCTATGTCTGACACCCTCCTAGCAGAGGCAATAGCCAGTAGGAACAGGACCTTGACCGTGAGTCATTTAAGGTCCACTGACTCAAGAGGTTCAAATGGAGGCTCTTGCAGGGCATTCAGGACAACAGACAGTTCCCATGGAGCCACAGGAGGGACATAGGGAGGCTGAATCCATAAAACACCCTGAGTGAAAGTATGAACGTCAGGAATAGACACAATTTTTCTCTGAACCACACCGACAAGGCAGATATACAGTATGAACCTTAAGGGAGGCCAGACGAAAGCCAAAGTCCAAGCCTTGCAGAAAAGCCAGAAGTCCGGAAGTTCTGAATTTGTATGCATCGTAATTCTTAGCAGCACACCAGGTGAAGTAAGAATTCCAGACCCTGTTATATATCCGTGCAAATTGCCGGTTTTCGGTCCTTTAGCATAGTTTGGATAACCGCCTCGGAGAATACTTTGGCCCTCAGGAGAGATGCTTCAAGATCACACTGTCAAAGCCAGTCTGGCCAGGTCCGGGTAGACACAAGGGCCCTGAACGAGGAGGTCTGGGCATTGAGGAAGTAGAAGAGGACGCTCTATCGATAGACCCTGCATGTCTGAGAAGCAATGCCGGCTGGGCCATGCTGGAGCAACTAGAAGTAGTATTCCTCCTTCTTGTTTGAACTTCCGTAGTACCCTGGGCAGGAGTGACACTAGAGGGAACACATAGGGCAGCCGAAAGTTCCATGGAATTGCCAGTGCGTCCACGAACGCTGCTTGAGGATCCCTGGTGCTTGTTTCAAAGACCGGAACTTTGTGATTGTGTCGAGATGCCATCAGGTCTACATCTGGTAGGCCCCATTTGTCCACTAGGAGTTGAAAGACTTCCTGAGGAAGACTCCACACTTTGGCATGCACGTCCTGACGACTGAGGAAATCCGCTTCCAAGTTGAGGACTCCCGGAATGAACACTGCCGATATTGCTGGCAGAAGGCGTTCCGCCCAACAAAGGATTTTTGACACTTCCATCATTGCCATGCGACTTCGAGTGCCTCCTTGATGGATTATGTATGCCACCGTGGTGACGTTGTCTGACCATACTTGAACAGGCCTGTTCTTTAACAGAGGCAGGGCGAGAGAACAGAATGTTTATCGGGAGGAGTGACTCCTCCTGGTCCACCGACCCTGGAAAGAGTGTTTGTCAGGAATCGGGACTTAACGTCACAGGTCTTACCAGTGCGCAGCCTAGTCCGGCTCCGGTGGTCCTGCAGGTGTCATGTCGCCTCCCACTGTGCTGGCTCCAGTACCCCTGAACTCCCTTCCAGCTCACCGCTATCCTCCCCGCTGGCCGCAGGTACTGGGCGCCGCCATGTTGCCAATGATCAGCTGACCGCAACTCTACCAACCACGGCTGTCGGTTCAGTCACATGATTCCACTGCCCAATCACTGTCCAGCAAGGGGGATAAAGGGGCTGGGCAGGGCCCTAGCAAATCGTCCAGAACAACGTCGCTTCCTAGCTGCGTCTAGACTCATACTTCAGGGTTCACTCCTTGTGCCCTGAAAGCTCTTTAAACTACCTGTGATTCCAGCTCATTGTATATCATCAGCACAGAGACTTCAGTTCTTAGCAGCATTACCAGCACTGTGATTTCAGCTCAAAGCAAGTATTACCAGCACTGTGATTTCTACTCACTGCAGCAATACTAACACTGTGATTCCAGCTCATAGTAGTAACACCTGTGCTGAGTTTCCTGAAGTTAAATAATCTTCCAGTGTGTCCTTGAGTGTGCTGCTGCAAGCATTCCTGAAACAGCTCAGTCCAAGTGCAAGCTAATCAGTGTGAATTCATGTGGACTCCAGTTCCAGTTGTCTCACCGGATTCCAGGCCGGTTCAAGCAAGTCTGATATTTAACTGACTCCAGTTCCAGTTGTCTCACCGGATTCCAGGCCGGTTCAAGCAAGTCTGATATTTAACTGACTCCAGTTCCAGTTGTCTCACCGGATTCCAGGCCGGTTCAAGCAAGTCTGATATTTAACTGACTCCAGTTCCAGTTGTCTCACCGGATTCCAGGCCGGTTCAAGCAAGTCGGATATTAACTAACTCCAGTTCCAGTTGTCTCGCTGGATTCCAGTCCGGCTCAAGCAATCCAGATATTGAACTGATTCTTTTGCCAGTATATTTCATGTAATCTACAATAAAGCATATCAATATTAACCTCATCTTCCTGTGTACCTCATCCGCAAGTCTTATCTACGCCCACCAAGTTTCCTGCACTGTGCGCCCACCACAGAACCACATATTGATTCTAACTTGGATACACAAAATACCAGAGTTCTGACAGTTTGTTCTGGACCAAATGGATTCAAGTGATGATCAGAGTGTTGGTCCAGGGGCTCTTCAAAGTCTTATAACCAGACTAGAAGGTCAGGAAACCGCCCAGTGGCAAGTGGTTCAGTTCTTGCAAGAGGTCTCTACACATCTTAATAACATGCAATCATCTTTAAGTTCAGCTACTCCAGTATCCAGTCCTGCACCAGTTACATCAATTCAGCTAGCAACAGCCGACACCCGGGTGTCACATCTTCAGCTGCCCACACCTTGCAAGTTTGACGGCAATCCAAAACTCTGCCGAGGCTTTTTAAATGTTTGTGAAGTACACTTCGAATTACTTCCTCATAACTTTCCTACGGATAGAACTAAAGTGGCCTATATCGTGTCCTTGCTGTCAGGTTCTGCTCTGAACTGGGTGTCACCATTATGGGAGCGTGCTGATTCTCTGTTAACCAACTACAAGGACTTCGTGAGCACCTTCAGAAGAATATTTGATGAGCCCGGCAGGTCTTCCTTCGCTTCTGCTACCATTCTCCAGATACAGCAGGGATCACGCCCTGTTGGGCAATTTGTAATTCAGTTTCAGACTTTAGCATCCGAGCTAAATTGGAATAATGATGCTTTGGTGGCTGCTTTTAGGCATGGACTTTCTGATAAACTAAAGGATGAACTGGCAACGCGTGATCTTCCGACTAAGTTAGATGACTTGATCTCCTTATGCGTTAAGATTGATCTACGTATGAGAGAACGGATTAGTGAGAGATTCAGGGGTGACCATACAAAGATACACTCTGTTCCTCGTGCATCTTCTCCATCTGCATCCTCAGAAGAACCAATGGAGATTAATCGATCACGCCTATCCTCTGAGGAGCGCTCTCGAAGACAGCGATGGAAGTTGTGCCTTTATTGTGCTGCTCCAGGTCATTTCCTGGGTTCTTGTCCCACCCGTCCGGGAAACGCCAGAGCCTAACCTGTAAAGGGGAAGTCAGGTTAGGAATCCTTCAGAAAACTTCTCCACAGAAAGATTGTATTCTGCCTGCAACTCTGGAATACTTCCATGGTACAAGATTTCTCTCAGCACTCCTAGACTCAGGAGCTGCAGGCAACTTTCTGACCCTCTCTGTAGTACATGAATTGGGTCTGCCTACTAAAACATTACTCAGGCCTATAGCTTTGACTGCGGTTAATGGAAGTCGCATACCAGAAAGTAATATCACCCTTCAGACAGCACCTTTGTCTTTACGTATTGGGATTCTCCATTCTGAACAGATTGAGTTCTTTGTGATTCCCAAGGCTACCCACGAGATGGTTCTAGGCCTTCCATGGCTGCAATTGCACAATCCATCCATTGACTGGTCCACTCTTCAGATTTCTGCTTGGAGCCCCTCTTGCTTCAAGTCCTGTTTACAGCATGTTATTCCCGTCCGACAGACTAAAGCTTCAGATGTATTACCAGATGTATACCAGGACTTTTCAGATGTATTCAGTGAGCAAGCTGCAAATGAGTTACCTCTTCATCGAGAGTGGGACTGTCCCATTGATATCATTCCAGGGAAAACTCCACCCAAGGGACGTACCTATCCACTATCTGTTCCAGAGACTACAGCAATGTCAGAATACATTAAAGAAAATCTCCAAAAGGGTTTCATTCGGCCTTCCTCATCTCCTGCAGGCGCTGGGTTCTTCTTTGTTAAAAAGAAAGATGGTGGTCTTCGACCTTGTATAGATTATCGTGGTCTTAATGATATTACAGTTAAGAATGGTTATCCTTTGCCCTTAATTACCGAGCTTTTTGACAGAGTTAAAGGAGCCACTATCTTCACCAAGCTCGATTTACGAGGTGCCTACAATCTTATAAGAATACGCAAAGGAGATGAATGGAAAACAGCTTTTAACACTAGAGATGGTCATTATGAATACCTTGTGATGCCTTTTGGGTTAAGTAATGCTCCTGCAGTGTTTCAGCATTTTGTAAACGAAATCTTCAGAGACATTTTGTACAAATTTGTCGTTGTTTATTTAGACGATATCCTCATTTTTTCTCGAGATCTTGCAACACATCGTCAACAAGTCAGAGAAGTTCTCAGCCGTCTTCGTCAGAATCGTTTGTATGGAAAGTTATCAAAATGTACATTCGAAGTCTCATCTATTCCATTCCTTGGATACATTATATCTGGCTCTGAACTCCGTATGGATCCTGCCAAGTTAGATTCCATACTCAATTGGACTCTTCCTACAACTGTGAAGGCAGTACAAAGGTTTTTGGGATTCGCTAACTATTACAGAAAGTTTATCAAAGGATTTTCAACACTGGTAGCACCAATTACTGCTTTAACCCGCAAAGGTTCTGATCCGGCTCACTGGTCCAAGGAAGCTCTGTCTGCTTTTCACCTTATCAAGCAAGCTTTTATCACCGCACCAGTTCTCCATCAGCCTGATGTTCAGAAGCCTTTCATTTTAGAAGTGGATGCGTCCACAGTAGGTGTGGGAGCAGTTCTCTCACAGACTTCTGATGCTGGAAAGTTGCATCCATGTGGTTTTTTCTCCAGAAAATTTTCCCCTGCAGAAAGGAATTATTCTATTGGTGATCAAGAATTGTTAGCAATCAAGTTGGCTCTGGAGGAATGGAGATATCTTCTAGAAGGAGCTAAATTTCCTGTATCAATTCTTACAGATCATAAAAACTTGCTGTACCTCAAGTCTGCTCAATGTCTCAACCCACGTCAGGCCCGGTGGGCTTTATTCTTTTCTAGATTCAGTTTCCTTATCACATTTCGTCCTGGGTCTCAAAACGTGAAAGCGGACGCCTTATCACGTTCCATGGTTCCAGATACAGAGGCAAATTCACAAGAAGAACGTCCTATTATTAGTCCAGTATCATTTGCTACTACTCAAGTTACGTATTCTACTCCTCCTCCTGGCAAAATGTTTGTAACACCAGAATTGCGGAAGAAATTACTGACTTGGGCACATACTTCTCAGTTCTTTGGACATCCTGGAGTTCTTAAAGTTTATAAAACTCTTCAAAGGTCCTATTGGTGGCCCAACATGAAGTCCGACATTCAAGATTTTGTGCAGTCATGTCCCAAATGTGCTCAACATAAAACCTCCCGGCAGTCTCCAGCGGGAACTTTACAGCCATTATCTATTCCTACACGACCATGGTCCCATATTTCTATGGACTTTATCTCTGAGTTACCGCCTTCCCGTGGTCACAATACCATCTGGGTAGTGGTCGACAGGTTCTCAAAAATGGCTCATTTCATTCCACTCACAGGGCTACCATCAGCAAACAAGCTGGCCCAGCACTTTCTTCGAGAAATCTTTCGTCTTCATGGACTTCCAACTGAAATTATATCTGACCGAGGAGTACAGTTTGTGGCGAAGTTTTGGAAAGCCCTCTGTTCAGCTCTTCAAGTAAAACTGAAATTCTCTTCAGCATACCATCCACAGACAAATGGCCAAACAGAAAGGGTAAATCAAGAATTAGAAACATTTATCAGGCTTTATGTCTCTTCATCTCAAGACGATTGGGTAGATCTACTACCCTGGGCAGAGTTTGCTCACAACTTTCGTTACCATACTGCCACTGACACAACACCTTTCTTCACAGTTTATGGCCAACATCCACGAGTACCTGATTTTCAATCATTACCGGCAGTTGATGTCCCAGCTGCTTCCGTTTCTTTACAACAATTCTCTAAAGTGTGGAAGTCAATTCATCAGTCTTTAAAGAAAGCCTCCGCCAGATATAAATTTTTTGCTGATCAGAAGAGACGAGCTGTTCCCAGTTTAAAGCCAGGAGATCGAGTTTGGCTGTCTACTCGTAATCTTAGACTCAAAGTTCCTTCCATGAAGTTTGCTCCAAGATTTATCGGTCCTTTTCCTGTGGAACAAGTAATCAATCCAGTAGCTTATAAATTGACTTTGCCTTCATATCTAAAAATTCCGAATTCTTTCCATATCTCTCTCCTCCGGCCACTAGTGCTCAATCGCTTCCAACAGACTCCTCCAAAAGCTCCGAAAGTTGTTACCAGCCGTGGTGTGGAATTTGAAGTTGAGAAAATTCTTGATTCTAGATGTCGTTATGGTCGTCTGCAATACCTAATCGACTGGAGAGGATATGGTCCTGAAGAGAGAGCTTGGATCAATGCTTCAGATGTGCATGCTCCTTATTTAGTCCGAGTCTTCCATAGCAAATTTCCATTGAAGCCAAAAAGGTGTCCGGTGGCCACCCTTGAAGGGAGGGGTACTGTCAGGAATCGGGACTTAACGTCACAGGTCTTACCAGTGCGCAGCCTAGTCCGGCTCCGGTGGTCCTGCAGGTGTCATGTCGCCTCCCACTGTGCTGGCTCCAGTACCCCTGAACTCCCTTCCAGCTCACCGCTATCCTCCCCGCTGGCCGCAGGTACTGGGCGCCGCCATGTTGCCAATGATCAGCTGACCGCAACTCTACCAACCACGGCTGTCGGTTCAGTCACATGATTCCACTGCCCAATCACTGTCCAGCAAGGGGGATAAAGGGGCTGGGCAGGGCCCTAGCAAATCGTCCAGAACAACGTCGCTTCCTAGCTGCGTCTAGACTCATACTTCAGGGTTCACTCCTTGTGCCCTGAAAGCTCTTTAAACTACCTGTGATTCCAGCTCATTGTATATCATCAGCACAGAGACTTCAGTTCTTAGCAGCATTACCAGCACTGTGATTTCAGCTCAAAGCAAGTATTACCAGCACTGTGATTTCTACTCACTGCAGCAATACTAACACTGTGATTCCAGCTCATAGTAGTAACACCTGTGCTGAGTTTCCTGAAGTTAAATAATCTTCCAGTGTGTCCTTGAGTGTGCTGCTGCAAGCATTCCTGAAACAGCTCAGTCCAAGTGCAAGCTAATCAGTGTGAATTCATGTGGACTCCAGTTCCAGTTGTCTCACCGGATTCCAGGCCGGTTCAAGCAAGTCTGATATTTAACTGACTCCAGTTCCAGTTGTCTCACCGGATTCCAGGCCGGTTCAAGCAAGTCTGATATTTAACTGACTCCAGTTCCAGTTGTCTCACCGGATTCCAGGCCGGTTCAAGCAAGTCTGATATTTAACTGACTCCAGTTCCAGTTGTCTCACCGGATTCCAGGCCGGTTCAAGCAAGTCGGATATTAACTAACTCCAGTTCCAGTTGTCTCGCTGGATTCCAGTCCGGCTCAAGCAATCCAGATATTGAACTGATTCTTTTGCCAGTATATTTCATGTAATCTACAATAAAGCATATCAATATTAACCTCATCTTCCTGTGTACCTCATCCGCAAGTCTTATCTACGCCCACCAAGTTTCCTGCACTGTGCGCCCACCACAGAACCACATATTGATTCTAACTTGGATACACAAAATACCAGAGTTCTGACAGTGTTGCTCTAACACCGCGCCCCAGCCCCTCAGACTGGCATCCATAGTCAGTAAGACCCAGTTTGGGATCCAAAAGGGACGGCCCCTGTTAAACTGCTGGTCCTGTAGCCACCAGGTCAGCGATAGACGAACCTCCGGAGTCAAGGAGATCATGTGAAACCTGATCCGATGAGGTAGGCCGTCCTGCTTGGAAAGGATTAACCTCTGCAGAGGGCGGGAATGAAATTGAGCGTACTCTACCATGTTGAAAGCCGACATCATCAGGCCTAGTACTTGCATCGCCAAGTGTATCGACACTTTTGGGCGAGAGAGGAAGTATCTTATCCTGTAGCTTCAGGACCTTCTCTGGAGACAGAAACAGCCGTTGACTGTGTGTGTCCATCAGTGCCCCCAGGTGCACCATGCTCCGAGCAGGGACCAGCGAGGACTACTTCCAATTGATGAGCCATCTGTGGGCTTGTAGGAAGTTTACCGTCAGTTGCAGATAACTGAGGAGGACATCGTGGGAGTTTGCCAGGCTCAGCAAGTCGTCCAGATATGGCAGGATCCTTACTCCCTGGCGATGGAGATGAGCCGTCATCACGGCCATAACCTTGGTGAAGATCCGAGGGGCCATGGCCAGTCCAAACGGCAGAGCCTGGAAATGATAGTTAAGGTTGCCATTAGTGAACCGCAGATATTGCTGATGGCAATAGGTATATGCAGGTAAGCATCTTGTATATACAGATATACCATACAATCTCCGGGTTCCATGGCCAGTACAATTGAGCGCAGTGTTTCCATACGGAACTTGGATACTCTCACAAACTTGTTCAGTGATTTGAGGTTGAGTATAGACCAGAAAGACACATTGGGTTTCGGTACTAGAAACAGGGTCGAGTAGTATTCTCTGCCTCTCTGGGATAGAGGTACTGTACCGGCACCACCACTCCTGTATCCAGGAGGGAACTCACAACCATTTGTAGAACTTGCGCCTGTAACGAATCCGAAGGGATAACCGTTGTGCAGAACTGGCGAGGGGGATGCCTCTTGAAAGAGGCTGTGTACCCGTGAGAGACAACTTCTCGCACCCATGCGTCTGAAGTCGTCTTTAACCAGACCTGGGTGAATCACAGGATTCCCCAGGGGGAGGCTTGTCCAGTCATGCAGCCGGCTTGTCGTGTTTAGAAGCAGGCTGACGGGATACCCAGGATTGTTTAGCCTTGGGCTTTGTGGTTTTGGAAGCACGTGATTGTCTCGGGTATGCCTGACCTTTTGCTTTCCCTTGAGGCCAAAAGGAGCGAAAAGTGGTACCTTTTGCCTTCTGTGCAGATGGAGTAGTGTTAGGGAGAAAGGCAGTCTTAGCAGCCGCCAAGTCAGCCACAATTTAATTGAGGTCTTCCCCAAACAGGATGTCTCCTGTCTTTTTGGAGTCCAGGTCCACCTTCCATGACCTCAACCACAGAATACGGCGAGCCAGGATGAACATAGTTGATACGTTGGCCGCCAACACACCTGCCTAAGAGGATGCCTCCTGAATGTAATAAGCGGTGGTGGTCATGTGAGACAGGTACTGTCTGGCAATGTCAGATATACCCTGAGGCAGCTCTTCCTCTAATGCCTGAACCCATGCTTCAATTCCTTTTGGCAACCCAAGAGGTGCAGCACCTGTAAGGGAGTAAATAGACTTCAGGCATCCTTCCGCATGCTTATCTGACGGTTCCTTCAGTGAGGTGGCAGGCAGAGTAGATGACACCACTAGAAGGGTGACATGGGAATCCACTGGTGGTGAATTTCCCAACTTGTTACACTCTGTAGGGAGAGGATAGCGAGCTACCATACTTTTAGACAGGGAGAATATAATTCCTGGAAAAGACCAGGGTTCTTGTCGTATGTCCACTAGATTGTCAGAAGTAATAACGTTTTAGTTACCTTCTGATGTTCAAACCTATCAGGTTTCTTAGACACCATAGTGGAATCCTCGTCATCATCAGTGATTTGCAGGATGTACTTAATAGCAACCACTAAGATAGGGTCATCAACCTGAGTAGTGGATTCCTCATCAGAAGCAGCTGTGTCAGTGTCTGACGGGACAGAATACTCCCCATCCTCATCAGAAGAATCTTCTGAGAGATTAGTGGATTGTGAGGAGGAAGTAGCCCGCTTAGATGACCCCGTGATGCAAGAGTGACTTGGGGCAGTTTTATGTCTAACCAAGGAGTGACTCCATTGCTGCAACTGTGTAGACAAATTATCCACCCAAGGCGGATTTACAATAGGGACAATATGTGGCTGTAATTGCACAGGAGGTCCCATAGGGGGCGTAAGGCGTGTCACAAGTGTATTGAGCATAGTTGAGAACGCCGCCCAAGGTGGCTCCTTGTTACAGGAGCCATGGACTGACTGGGAGATGTATGGCACATAGTACACAGACCGTCATACAAAACTTCCCCCTCAGGCAAATCCTTGGCGCATGCGCTGCAGGAGCGTCCTCGGATTTCCCGCCCTTTGTGTTAACCATTATTAGTGAATGCAACCGCAGTGCATATTAGTACGATACAGCCAGACAGAGTACAATACCTGCAAATAAATTCCTGTCAAAGTCGAAAAATATTGTAATGCATAAGCCTTGTACTAACCCCATGCACATGCCCGCTGCTCGTGCACTCAGTCCGCTGTGCGTGCACATATCCGCAATTTGCGTAGGATCGCTCCGGCGATCATGCGCGTGATATGGGTATTTACGGCGGAGTTTGTGAGCGCGTAGAAGGTTATTAGAACATTACATATTTAACCCAAATAGTGCATTTTGTACCCATAGTTCCCCTGCACCACACCAGCGAGTATTAATAGTTTAAACAGTTCCAGGACTAAGGGATTCGCCTTTGCATGATAGGAAGGGTCAGATAAAGGTTAGAAGGTGATGTCTAGTATCCAGCTGTAGGGTATTTTAAGAGTAACATTCCGGTGTTGGTTAGAGAAAGATCGCATGTTCCTGCGTATAGTTATGTGCAGAAGTAGAATATAGATATTAACTGTATTTACTGTATATTATGTATGCGGCGGGAATCCAGTGGATACCACCCACCAGAGCAGTTGGGTAAAGACATCGCCCACCTTTTCAAATCAACCTATGACCTCTCCTGTAATGAAAAGACACATCACTGTGTCCAATGGACAATGCGATTACAGTGACCATTGTATTGTGTATGTAAGTTGTGTATAAAAAGCCCATTGTTGCCTGGCTGGTCAGAAGACTCTGAACGCTTTCTATCTGACTAGCGGAGGACCGGCCGGGTTGCGCTTGCGAACATTCTCACGTATGTACATTCTCTGTAGCCATTATTCTGTTTAGATTTATCTTGTTAGCCTGTAGTGTATGATTTGTACTGTTTTACCTTTTGGAATAATCCATGGTTGCCTTAGAACCCTGTGGTTTCAACTACAAATCGGTGTTGTGTCTTCACTTTCCTGCAAGGGTTTTAAAGTATATTTATCTGTATAAGGTTTATAAGTCTTTATAAGGTGTACGCACTGCGGGTACTTAATACCGTCAGCGCTACTTAAGGTTTAAGGTATAACATCGTTGCAGTACTTTGCTGCTAAGGGTTTAAAGTGTAATCAAATCATTACATTATATCATTAACAAGGTTTAAAGGTTATCAATTGTGTGTGCGTGTGCTGTGTGTACTCTGTACACTCAGCGCGACGTGTGTACGCCAATTACGTACCACGTGCAGGACTCTGTATGCAAATAGCGTACAAAGTGCGTAGCATGTGCATTCAGTCTAGCGGCCATAGCGGCTCCACGGTAATAGTGTATCTAGAGGTATAGCTTTTCGGTCTAAGATAATATCGACATTATCATTCCCTAGTATGCGACTGCGTACACAGTACACAAACACCAGCGTCCGGTATTATGCGACTGAGCCCGCTGTACACAACACCAGCGAATAAATCCGGTATTAGGTGACTGAGTACACAGTAGAGTACACTTTAATCGGTAAATACTGTGAAGCACTATATCTGGACCCTGACGCACCTAGGGGGTCATTCCGATCCATTTGCACACAGCGGTTTTTCGCTGCGGTGCGAACGGGTGCGGAATGCGCAAGTGCAGCGGGCGCAGGGCATGTGCGCGACATTGCCCGGTGACATGGGTCACTGGGTTACGTCGCGGCTACCGACGGGAGCGGTCGCAGCGGCGACCGCTAAGAAGATTGACAGCAAGGAGGCGTGGATGGGCGGTTCCGGACCATTGGAGAGAGTGTTTTCGGGGAGTGGTGAGTAAACCGCAGGCGTGTCCAGGACAACGGAGGGTGGAGGAGTGACGTCAAAGCCGGGCCCATCATCGCTGGATCCATCACACAGGGTAAGTATGTCCAGGGCTGCTCTACTTCTGCTTGATTATTTTTTAGCATAGGAGGGCTGCACAAGCGATCGCAGCCCTGCTAAGCTAAAATACACTCCCCTATAGGCGTGGACTATTGATCGCAGCAGCAGCTAAATGTACTGTACCGTACCCACAAACAAAGATTGTCGGACAGTGCTACGGGCATGTTTGCCCTCCAATATTGACCCTGTGAAATTCATTGCTGATTGTAAATTAGACGTAGAGGTACCTCTCACTGATGAATACACTCAGGAGAATGTACGACAGATCAATCTGCAATTAGGAGTATATTTCCCAACTGTTGTCAAGTGGAATAAAATCTTCTCCATTAGACAAAAAGAAGGTGAAGCTGCTTCTGAATATTTCCATCGAGCACTGCAGGAAATGGCTAGATACACTGGGGTCGAGGACATTAAGGAAAATTTACACCATAGAGAGGTAGCTGTGTCCGTATTAATGGACGGCTTGAAAGAAACGTTGAGAACAAGGGTACAAACCACTCAACCTAACTGGAGAGGTATTTCGGTGGCTGCATTAAGAGACTCCGCTATCGAGCACGATCGGAACATCATTAAACACAGGGAGTCACAGGGGGATAAGCTGATGACCGTAAGTATCAAAGCCCTGACAACGAAGCCACATCAGCCAAAACCCCAGACCCCTGATGGTAAGTCGTATGTAGTAAAATGTTATAATTGCCAGAGGGTAGGACATTACTCACGGAACTGTAATTATAAAAGCAACATATATCGACCCCCTAGACCAGAACATGACTCACAGCATAACACACGTAATTGGGATCAGGGACCGCATAGGAGGAATTACGAGCCACATGCAGGGGAAACAAGGAGGTACCCACCTAGGAGGGACTGGCAGACCTCTGGAAATTCTCAGCTACCCCCCTCACATATTGTAGCTGCCAGCGCGCTGCGGGAGGGTCATAACATACAATATGGGTTAGGCCACACCTGTAGTTTGCAGCCAGTAAAGTTGATTGCTAGCCTTGGAAATGAACCCGGGGTTATAGTTGATGTAGCTGGTAGATCACTACCTTTCCTTGTAGATACAGGGGCGGCCCGGTCAGTGTTAAATTCAACGGTAGGTATAAAAACAACGGGTAAAACAATTTCAGCAATGGGGGTAACAGGAGTAGTGCAACGCTATCCCCTAAGTAGATCAGCAGAGATTACGATAGGGCCTTTGCAGACCAAGCACTCCTTTTTGCTAGCTGCATCGGCTCCGACTAATCTACTTGGGAGAGATTTATTGTGTAAGATGAGGTGTGTCATATATTGTACTCCTGAGGGTGTCTTCTTAGTTATACCCGAGAATCACGTTCAGGAAGTGCAGGATATGTTAGACACCCCACAAAGGTTAATGTCACACTCTGCTGTTATAGACAGGTGTCCATCCAAGGTAGAGGAAATGATCTCCGAGATACCGGAATCCCTCTGGACCAAAGATGGACAAGACACTGGATTGATGGCAAATGTAGCTCCTGTAGTAGTGCAAGTAAAAGATGGTAGGATAGCTCCAAAAATCCCACAGTATCCTCTGAAGCCAGAGGTGGAATTAGGAGTGTACCCAGTCATAGAGCGCTTGCTACAACAGGGCATCCTAGTTAGGACGTCCAGCACTGCCAATAGTCCCATCTTCCCTGTGAAAAAGAGTGGGGGGAGGGGTTACAGGCTAGTGCAGGATCTAAGGGGGATAAACAAGATAGTCGAGAGCCAATTCCCCGTAGTGCCAAATCCAGCTGTCATCCTCATGCAAATTCCCCCTACTGCGAAATTTTTCACTGTCATTGACCTATGTTCTGCTTTCTTTTCGGTCCCTCTGCACCCTGACAGCCAATATTTGTTTGCATTTACATACAGAGGAGTACAGTACACTTGGACTCGTCTCCCCCAAGGTTTCATTGACAGCCCAAGTATTTTCTCTCAGGCTTTGCATGACTGTTTACAATCCTTTCAACCTGAGAGCGGATCAGTATTAATACAGTATGTAGATGACTTACTGCTGTGTTCTGATTCACTCGAAACATCCTTGAAAGACACGAAACAGCTTCTGTTTCACCTTTCTAATATGGGACACAAGGTTTCAAAGGATAAGTTACAGTTGTGCCAGACCAAGGTGAAATATTTGGGACATTGCTTGACACAAGGACTGAGACACCTCACCGCTGATAGAATACAGGCGATTTATGACTCTGCCACAAACCCAGCAGCAGATCCGCACTTTCCTTGGAATGTGTGGGTACTGCCGAAACTGGATCCCAGGGTTCTCCATACTGGCTTTACCTTTGCAGGAAATGGTCTCCTCGAACAAACCAGATCGGATCTCTCACACAGATGAGTCCGAACTGGCATTTGAGAGACTTAAACAATGCCTATCACAGGCACCTGCATTAGGCATGCCAGATTATGGGAAACCTTTTGAGTTGTACGGTACGGAAAGTGCTGGGTGTGCAGCAGGTGTCCTAACCCAGAGACATGGTGATGCCAGCAGGCCGGTAGCTTACTACAGTGCACAGTTGGACACCGTAGCACGGTCTCTCCCCACATGCTTGCGAAGTGTTGCAGTGATAGCATTGCTAGTGAGTAAAAGTGAAGATGTAGTGTTGGGACACAACCTGACCATCCATACACCTCATGCAGTATCAGCCTTACTGAACTCTGCCCAAACCAGACATGTCTCATCAGCACGGTTTACAAGGTGGGAATTAGCACTAATGGCACCTGTAAACATCACCATAAAGAGATGCAGCGCACTAAATCCTGCAACTTACCTCCCGGGTATGCCTGGACAGGCACAAAGGGTGGAGGATGAGAGTGATGGTGAAGGAGGATTTAGTACAGACACTGACACACATGATTGTATGGAATATCTGAACCAAACTTTCACTGCAAGACCCGACATTAGTGACAACCCACTGGAAGGCGTAGATTTTACTTTTTACACTGACGGTAGTTGCCACAGACAGACGGACTCGGGAGACTTGTGTACTGGATATGCAGTCGTAGATGACAAAGGTATCATAGAAGCTGAACCCCTGGGCCCACCGCACTCAGCACAAGTTGCTGAGCTGGTCGCCCTAACCAGAGCATATGAATTGGCTAAGGGTAAGTCAGCCAATATATATACAGATTCTAGGTATGCCTTTGGAGTAGTGCATGATTTCGGGGCCCTATGGCGCCTCAGAAATTTCATGACGGCAGCTGGCACACCTGTAGCGCATGCATCCCATATAAAAAGGCTTCTAACAGCGATACACGAACCTGACAGAGTGGACGTTATCAAGTGCAAAGCCCACACTTACAGTCAAGACCCAGTGTCACTTGGTAACAGCCGGGCAGACGAAGCTGCTAAATCAGCAGCCAGCACTCCCATACAGACAGATATCACACAACTGATGGTATTCAATACCGTCAACACACACAAATTAAGTGAAATGCAAAATTTGTGTTCTCCACAGGAAAAGGCAGTCTGGAGGTCAAAAGGATATGGCCAGGAGTCCTCAGGACTCTGGACAGATGGACAAGGTAAGCCAGTAGCCCCCAGAGCATATCTTCCAAGCTTAGCTGAGGCGGCACACGGTCTGACTCATCTGGGCAAAGAGGGTATGTGTAAGCTGGTGAGAGCCTACTGGTGTGCGCCAGGATTCTCTTCTCATGCGGGTAAGAGAGCAATGACATGTCTTACCTGCTTTGAGGAAGAATATTGGAAAGTCAATACCAACAGAACCATCCCATATCCCGCCAACAGACGGCCCTTTTCAGGTAATACAAATTGATTTCATACAGTTGCCACCCTGCAGAAATTTAAAGTATGTGTTAGTTTGTATTGACGTGTTTTCAAATTGGGTAGAAGCGTTCCCCGCTGCCACAAATACTGCTACGTTCACTGCAAAGAAAATCATGCAGTAATTTGTGTGCAGATATGGTATCCCTAGGATAATTGAAAGTGATAGGGGTACCCATTTTACAGGTGAAGTCTTTCAGGTTATGTGCAAACTGATGGGAATTAATAGTAAGCTGCATACTCCGTACCACCCACAGGCGAGTGCAAAAGTGGAAAGAGTAAACAGCACTATTAAGAACAAGCTGAGCAAAGTGATGGCTGAAACTGGATTGTTATGGCCAGAAGCTTTGCCACTTGTATTGTACAGCATCAGAACCACTCCCAGGTCCCCCCTTAACCTATCACCCTTTGAAATTCTTTTTGGTCGACAACCCCATGTAATGATTGACCCCCAGGATGATTTGAAATGCAATAATGAGGTGACTGTAAAATATATGGTTAAGATGAGCCAGCAGTTGAGAAATCAAAACAGAAATCTAAAGCTGGTGATTCCTGACCTACCAAACAGTAATTGTCATGACATTGAACCTGGGGATTATGTAATGATTCGAAATTTTCTACGCTCAGGTTGCCTTATTGACAAATGGGAAGGACCGTACCAAGTCTTACTAACCAGCACGACAGCACTAAAGGTTGCCGAGAGAGAGACTTGGGTCCACTCGTCCCACTGTAAGAAGGTCGCTGACCCAGAGAGAGCCCGTGACAAAGAGCAGAGTGTAGAGGAAATCGTATCACTGGAGAGCCTGTTCCGGGAAGGTTGAGAGGCAGGACTGTTGTCACGGCACCTGAGCACAGAGAACTACAAGACCAGAGGCGGTTGTCGCACCAAATTTCTTTTTTTTCCCCGTTTTATTATTTTCTCCATCTCCCATTACCCTCCTTTCCCCCCTTCCTTGCTCCTTTTTCTCTCCCCTTAACAAGATGGACTTACCCCAAGAGACAGCATTCCGGGTTTTCCTGTTGACCCTGTTGTTGACCAGAGCAGTCTATTTCAGTGAGAGTACCAGAGAGGTCGAGAAAGGATCTGGAATGGGTTCTGATGACAAGAACGGATTTGTAGAATTCCACCGAGCAAAGGCGAGTATCAGAAAACGATCTGGTAGTCAAGAAACTAGGAGGCACTGTGAAGGGTTATTGGCTGAGGAAAATTGTATCTGTAGAAACTGTGAAAACATAGTTGAGGACGGGTGCATCCAGAGATGTCAGTCCAGCCTTAATATCAACATGGACCGTCATCCATTGAGTGACTATCACTCATTAGTGGGTAAGGTTTTAAACCAAACAGAATGCTGGGTGTGCTCACAAGTACCTCAAGGTCAGAGCAAGTCAGGACTAGTACCGTACCCTTTAACAATAGATGAGGTACTTGAATTAAGGGATGGGAGACCGGTGGACAAGAAATTTAATATTTCTAGGCCCCCTAGTTTGAAGCTCCACCAATATCACGTGGATAGATCCTTAGTATGTTTCAACATTTCCAATTCCCGAAAGCCGGGAAATTGGGAAGTGACATGGAATAACCAAACCATGGCATTTTCACACAGAGCCGACAGAATGCCCGTAGACTCAGAACTTATACGCCAAATAGCCGACGGTGGAAGATATACTCTAGGAAGTAGGACCATGCGGGTTGGAGAAGTATCACCAGGGTACTGTGCGCATATCATACAGCCTGATACGTGTACTGAACAGATGAGAGAGTTAGGGATAGGATTTTTCACTTGGAAGGTTTGCAATATGGTAATGTCATATTCTGTCCCATATGTTCTCCCCGATGATGCATATTTCATATGCGGGAGGAAGGCGTATAAGTGGCTTGCCCCAAACTCAGAGGGATTGTGTTACATTGGAAGAGTGTTGCCAGAAGTTATGACCATAACCCATAATAAGATGAAGGACGTTCACCGCAATGCTCAAGCTCCTTACACTCACACTCACTATGAACACATCGTTAAGAGACACCTTATAGATAGGACAGAGCACGCAGCCTCTGATTTGATCCACGAATCCACCGGGATTCAATTCCTACTCACGTTAGATATCACCCGTACCGCCAGAGGAATAATAAATTATAGGTATATTCATGCGCTAGCGAACCTGATAGATAATATCACCGAGATGTATGATGACACCTTCAGGTATACAGGGAGGGAGTTGCAAGCTTACAAAACGGAACTGATCCAGCACAGGATGGTTCTAAATTATATCACAGCGGTGACAGGCGGGTACTGTGTCACCTTGGCAACTCAGTATGGTGTGAAGTGCTGCACGTACATTACAAACAGCACTGATGACCCAACCGAGGTCATAGATCAAAAGATGGACGATATCTTGCAGTTGAAGTGGGAGTTCCGAAGGAGACACAACCTTACCCTTACTGCTGTGAGTAATGAACTGACCGGCTGGGTCTCATGGTTGAACCCACGCAATTGGTTCTCAGGTTTAGGAGAATGGGCTCAAAATTTTATCGTGAGTGTAGGAAAGTTTCTCCTTTATATCCTGGGAGTTGTCATAATGATTGGTTTGATATTTAGATGTGTTCGAATTTTAACGCGGCGCAAGCACGGTACCAAAGTGATGAGTTTGAGGAGCGGGGGCACTGTTACAACAACTGATTTAATTTATGACCCATCAATAGAGACAATGTGATAAGACGTGATTCCACGGTCCGTTTCTTTCACCCGTTTCTCCTTTGTTTTCCCTTAAGCAAAAATACATCTATTCGGAAAAGACTTTGATGAACAATACCTCCATTCGGAAAAGACTTTGATGAACAATACATCTATGCAGAAAAGACTTTGATTAACACTTTCAGCAAAGATACACCCATCCGGACAAGACTTCAACCAACACCCAAGAACGATTGACACCCAAGAACGATTGCACAAATGTTATGTGATTGTATTTGTGATACGTGTCTTATCTTCATCTCTACAACCTTTAGGTAGTGACACACATAGTCGACAGGTGATATAGATACATATATTAGCATTCACATGTGTTTCCCCCTTCATGTATCATCAACTAAATGTGCACCCCATTTGTTGGAACAAGAAGCCGAAAAGAGCTCGGTAGTGTTTGTTGGCCCACTTACAGACCCTTAATACAGGATGAGAAGGATTTAATGTATACTTCGCAATACCTCGAAGCTTATCCAGAACATGTACGGCACGATGATAAATGCCCCTCAGACATGAATTTCATACATACATGCTTTTACTATCCCACTAGGTCATACATTTCCCGCCTACTCCTCTCCTCCTACCATCCAATTATTTTATAGATATTGTATTGTATATATATTTTTCAGTTTAATGTTTAGATAGTGGCAGTTATTGTTGACTGCCAAAGGGTGGACTGTCAAAGTCGAAAAATATTGTAATGCATAAGCCTTGTACTAACCCCATGCACATGCCCGCTGCGCGTGCACTCGGTCTGCCGTGCGTGCACATATCCGCAATTTGCGTAACGGAGCTTTTCACGGCCGTGCGCCTTATCGCGTAGTATGCGCATTTACGGTAGAGATTGTGAGCACGTAGAGGGTTATTAGAACATTACATATTTAACCCAAATAGTGTACATTTTAGATATAATTCCCCTAGACTGCATCAGCGAGTATTAATAGTTTAAACAGTTCCAGGACTAAGGGATTCGCCTTTGCATGATAGGAAGGGTCAGATAAAGGTTGGAAGGTGATGTCTAGTATCCAGCTGTAGGGTATTTTGAGGGTAACATTCCGGTATTGGTTAGAGAAAGATCGCTTGTTCCTGCGTATAGTTATGTGCAAAAGTAGAATATGAACATTAACTGTGTTTACTGTATATTATGTATGCGGCGGGAATCCAGAGGATACCACCCACAAAGACATTGCCCACCTATTCAAATCCACCTATGACCTCTTCTGTAATGTAAAGACACATCCCTGTGTCCAATGGACAATGAGATTAATGTGACCATTGTATTGTGTATGCATGTTGTGTATAAAAAGCCCATTGTTGCCTGGCCGGTCAGAAGACTCTGAACGCTATCTGTATGACCAGCGGAGGACCGGCTCGGGTTGCGCTTGCGAACATTCTCACGTATGTACATTCTCTGTAGCCATTATTCTGTTTAGATTTACTTGTTAGCATGTAGTGTATGATTTGTACTGTTTTACCTTTTGGAATTAATCCACGGTGGCCTTAGAACCCTGTGGTTGCAACTACAAATCAGTGTTATGTTTTCACTTTCCTGCATGGGCTTTAGAGTGTATTTATCTGTATAAGGTGTATAAGTATCGATAAGGTGTACGCACTGCGGTTACTTTATACCGTCAGTGCTACTTAAGGTTTAAGGTATAACATCGTTGCAGTACTTTGCTATTAAGGGTTTAAAGTGTAAGCAAATCATTACATTGTATCATTAACAAGGTTTAAAGGTTATCAATTGTGTGTGCGCTCGCTGTGTGTACTCTGTACACTCAGCGCGGCGTGTGTACGCCAAGTGCGTACCTCGTGCAGGACTCTGTACGCAAATAGCGTACAAAGTGCGTAGCACGTGTATTCAGTCTAGCGGCCATAGTGGCTCCACGGTAAAAGTGTAATTAGAGGTATAGCTTTACGGTCTAATATAATATCGACATTATCAAATCGTTCATTAAATAAAAAGGACATGTAAGAGGAAGTCGGCGAGGAAACAGAGAGGGTTTTCTAATCGCCTTCCAACACGCCAAAGTGGGGCCTACAGTGGGATGGGAAATGGCAGGGAGGGTGTGCAGCCACGGAGCGACGGCAATAGGTGAGGGGAGCACCTGGCTCTCAATCTGCACCCATTGTTTCGATGGTACAGCTCTAGACCACCAAAGAATCCTTTGGAGGTGGCAGGTTCAGTAGTAGCCTTGTATGTCTGGCAGGCGAAGGCCACCTTTGTCTATCTGCCTAACCATCTTGGAAAATTTCAAGCGGGGTCTCTTGCCTCCCCAGATGAATTCTCTAAATAGCAGTTGGACCTCCCTAAACCAAGTTGAAGGAATTTTGATCGGTAGGGTCTGCAATAGATATAAGATTTTAGGGAGGGAATTCATCTTGAGAATACCCAGTCTGCCTAGCCAAGAGAAAGACTTGGAAGTCCAGGACTGGAGGTCTGCACAAAGTTTAGTTAGGAGAGGGGTAAAGTTGGAATCGAAAAGACGTGAAAGATCCCTGGTAATGGTAGTACCTAAGTATTTCAATTGAGAGGTGTGACAGGTGAAGGGAAGTGCCGCTTTAAGTCCAGATACCATGGTAGGCGGGGCAGTAAGATTCAGGGCCACTGATTTTGAGTAATTTATTTTAAAATTAGAGAGCTCACCAAAGAGCTTAAACTCGACCATTAGATTAGGTAAGGAAACTGTAGGGTTCGTGATTGTAGCCAGTAAATCGTCAGCGAAGAGGGCAAGTTTATAGTCAGTGTCCTGAAGACTGATCCCAGAAATATTTGGATTTAGCCTAATCACCCTAGCTAGGGCCTCCATATAGAGAATAAAAATCATGGGGGACAGGGGACAGCCTTGCCTAGTCCCATTATTAATATCGAACGATCCGGACAAGGAACCGTTAATCACGATTCTGGCCAAAGGGGAGGTGTAAAGGGTCAGGACGCGATGTAAGCAGGTCGGACCCAGTCCCATGTGTCTCAACATCCCAGCCATAAAACCCCAGTCAATTCTGTCGAACGCTTTTTCAGCGTCAGTGAATAGTAGGATCGCCGGGGAGTCTTTTGAGGAGACATAGTGTATAAGAGCAATGATCTTAGATGTATTGTCCTTCGCCTCTTGGCCAGGGACAAACCCCACTTGGTCATTGTGTATAAGGGAGCCCGGCTTATCTTCCTCACCAAACGCACTACGTCCACCTCCCCTCTCCTACAGGCCCTTCACTGGCTTCCCTTCCCTTTCAGAATCCAATTCAAACTTCTCACTCTCACTTATGCTGCTTTCACATCGCAAAACCTGCTTTTGAAATGGTATTTGAAACGGTTCTTAAAACGGGTCTGAGCAGTTAAACCCCTTTCACATCTCATGTTGTAACCAGTAAATTACCATTTCATTCCCGTTTTGGTACCTTTCACACTGAACCCGTTTCACCCATAGAAAACAGTGGTTGTCATTATAAATGGACTTTTCTGGCCCACACATTATTATTAATCACTAATTAATTCATTATTAATAATTTGGATAGTCGTACGATGGAACCCAGCAGCTTGAAGCATATCTATTTTTATTAGATGGGATTAGGTACTTGGTTTGTCTTTTTTGGAGGCACAAGTATTATTTATATATTTTTTAAAATTATTATTATTTTTTTTAGATGGAATGGTTAAATACAGGAAAAAAATGGCGTGGGGTCCCCCCTCCAAAGCATAACCAGCCTCGGGCTCTTCGAGCTGGTCCTGGTTCTAAAAATGCGGGGGGAAAATTGACAGGGGATCCCCCGTATTTTTAAAACCAGCACCGGGCTCTGCGCCTGGTGCTGGTGCAAAAAATACGGGGGACAAAACGAGTAGGGGTCCCCCGTATTTTTCACACCAGCATCGGGCTCCACTAGCTGGACAGATAATGCCACAGCCGGGGGTCACTTTTATGCCGTGCCCTGCGGCCGTGGCATTAAATATCCAACTAGTCACCCCTGGCCGGGGTACCCTGGGGGAGTGGGGACCCCTTCAATCAAGGGGTCCCCCCCCCAGCCACCCAAGGGCCAGGGGTGAAGCCTGAGGCTGCCCCCCCCCATCCAATGGGCTGCGGATGGGGGGGCTGATAGCCTTTGTTGTAAATGAAAAGATATTGTTTTTTCCAGTAGTACTACAAGTCCCAGCAAGCCTCCCCCGCAAGCTGGTACTTGGAGAACCACAAGTACCAGCATGCGGGAGAAAAACGGGCCCGCTGGTACCTGTAGTTCTAAAGGAAAAAAAATACCCAAATAAAAACAGGACACAGACACCGTCGACAGTAAAACTTTATTACACACTGCCGACACACACATACTTACCTATGTTCACACGCCGACATCGGTCCTCTTCTCCATGTAGAATCCAGGGGTACCTGAAAATAAAAGTTCAATATACAAAGCGTGTTACAAAGTTACAAAGCACTCACCCACTCCTCTCCCATTTACATCTCTGACCTTATCTCCCTTTACTCTCTCACCCGTCCTCTTCGCTCTGCTAATGCACGCCGGCTCTCCTGTCTTCTGATTACGTCCTCCCACTCCTATCTCCAAGATTTTTCACGTGCTGCTCCCTTCCTCTGGAATTCTTTACCTCTCCCCCTCAGACTCTCCACCTCTCTACAAAACTTCAAACGGGCTCTTAAGACCCATTTCTTTACCAAACCCAGCCAAATCTCATCCTAACCCTCTGTTTCACGCTCTCTATGTACCCCATCTGTGTCACCCCTGTCTGTCTACCCCTCCCCTTAGAATGTAAGCTCTCACGAGTAGGGCCCTCTTCCCTCATGTGCTTATCCTTTTCTTACTTTAATAATCCTCAACTGCCCAAATCACGAGTTTTTTGGCCACCTGGAATTTATCTCTGTCATTTACTGGTGTAGTTATGCTTAGTTACCCTGTACTTGTCCTAAATTGTCTTCAACTGTAAGTCACTGTTTTCCTGTTTTGATTATGTGCATATGTACTCTGTAATTGGGCGCTGCGGAACCCTTGTGGCGCCATATAAATAAAGGATAATAATAATAATAAAGGGAGGGTAGGAGGGACCTGAGCCTATTAGCAAGGAGTTTGGTGAAGAGTTTAATGTCAACATTGAGAAGGGATATAGGCCTGTAGCTGGGGCACAGAAATGGGTCTTTGCCTTCCTTAGGGATGACTGTGATGTGGGCCTCCAGAGATTGCCTAGAAAAAGGGTTAGTATCGGAGACTGTGTTGTACGCGTCCAAGAGGAGAGGGGACAATTTATCCTTAAAGGCTTTATAGTAATTGATGGTGAAACCGTCAGGGCCAGGATTCTTTCCAGAAGGAGTGGATTTAATAGCATCATCGAGTTCTTGGGAAGTAAAGGCCCTTTCCAACTCCTCCCCGGCATCCTCTGAGAGTTTAGGGAAGCCAATCTTTGTAAGGTAAGCGTCCACGTCACGTGACCTATCGCTAGCCAAATCCGGAGAGGGGAGATTGTATAGGGAGGTGTAGTACGAACAGAATGTCTCCGCAATTTTATCTGTGTCGTGGAGAGAACGGCCATGTGCGTCCTTTATGGAGGGGATAAACGAGAGCACCCTCTGAGTACGTAAAGTCCTGGCAAGCATTTTGCCCGGCTTGTTGCCCCATCGGTAATACCGATTGCGACACTTCCGAAAGGAAAGTTTCACTTTATCCAACAGTAATTTATTCAGGGACGAACGGGCAGCGACCAGATCTACATAAGTGTCAGTGGAGAGAGAGGCCTTATGGGCGGTTTCTAGGGATTCAATTTGCCGCAGAAGTCCCTCAATTTGGCCCAAACATTGTTTCTTTAGATAGGAGCCCAATTGAATGCACTTTCCCCGGATTACACATTTATGAGCCTCCCAAATCTTCAAGTCAGAGACATCAGGGGACACGTTACAGTCAATATACATATCAATGGCATCCTCAAGTTGGGCTTTACAGTACGGGTCGTGCAATAGAGACTCGTTAAAGCGCCACGAGCGTCGCTGGGCAGGAGAGGGTCCGATGACAATGTCCAGTCTGACCGGAGCGTGATCGGACCATATTGTCTGGCCTATGGAGGCATCGCAGACCAGGGGTAGGTGTCTGTGGTCAAGAAGAATATAATCTAGTCTAGAGTATGAACGATGAGGAACTGAATAATATGTGTAATCCCGGTCAGACGGGTGAAATATGCGCCAGACGTCGGACAGCTGATGGAGGTGGAGGAGGCATCTCACTCTCCTGGACGAGCGGTGATGCACCAACGGGGGCTTGGAGGAGGTGTCTAGGGTGTGGTCGAGGGCCCAGTTGAAGTATCCCCCCCACAATCAGGATCCCCTGTTTCAGCGTGTCAACTCTGTCCATAATAATCTCGAGGAAGGCAGGTTGACCTTGGTTGGGAGCATATATGTTAACAATTGTAAAAGTCGTATTAAAAATAGAGCATATAAGTAAAAGGCATCTCCCCTCCTCCAACCTGTGGACCACCACATTGGTGATGGGTAAATGTTTAGCAAAAAGGATGACCACACCTTTAGATTTAGATTGGGAATAATTACAATAATACGAGGTGGGAAAGAACCTATTCCTAATATGGGGTGCAGAGGGAAAGTGTCGGAAATGGGTCTCCTGCACAAGAACAATATCAGCCCTCTCCGCATGAAACGAACGGAGAGCACCGGCCCTCTTATCAGGGACGTTTAAACCCCTGGCATTTATGGAAAGTATCCTAAGTGTAGAAGCCATATGTTGGGGTGGTAAAGGACCTCAAAGATCGCAAACTGTGGACCAGGTGAAGAGAGGAAGAAAAGGAAGGATAGGATGAAGGAGAGAAGAGAAGATATAGGAGTATCCAAGAACAAGAAAGAAAGAAAGCGACATACCAGAGTAGGTCGAACAGTAAGATACCGCAGCCGGACAGGAAAGGGACCGTAAGGGTGCCCCTGTCTCGGGAAAGCCATAGCGGTAGTGGGTACATTAGGGGGCCGCAGCCCCGCCATCCTAAAAACAATCATTTCAAGTGAAACATAAGTAATGAAAATAACCGGTGTTGGTTGAGCAATGTAGGAACAGCAACATGAATAATAACAATAATAGTAATACTAATAATAATAACGGTAATAATGGTAAAGGTCCTTTCAGGGCAGAAAGGAAAAAAAAAAGGGGGGGTTCAAGGGGCATAAATGAGGGCCATAACTGCGTTAAGTAAATGCGCAAGAATAAGGTTCTGGGTCTAAATGTAGAGTAGTAATTGACAGCTATGACATGGTATAAGTATGAGAAACAGGGTATGGGTATTGTCAAACACCCAGGGGGACTGAGGGGAGAGGGAGGAGAGGGAAAAACAAACAAACAAACAAACAAACAAACAAACAAACAAAACAATAAATCTGAAGTCATGAGGCAGAAACAACAGAGAAACTAAGCAAATGAGTCTCACAGGGGGGTCAATCTGCAAACCCGACATAGGAGACTGTCAAAATCAGAACTTGAAAAGGGCTAGCCTGGCCCTTCAGCTGGACTCTCGTCAGGTGGCATCTACCGATTGGAGAGGATCTTCGCCTTTGGATTTCCGTTTCGGATTCTGGACCTTGTGCCACCTCTCTCTTCTGGGTGGGTTGGCAGAGGCCAGGGTGGGGAGAGTAAAAGCTCACCAATCAGGGAGGGAAATATCTTCTAGTCCCAGAGCAGAGCAAAATCCAGGCAAATCCGCTGGGGATTGGAGAGAGAGGACCTTACCAGCATGGGATACTTGCAAGGAGAACGGGAAACCACATCTGTACTTCAGGTCACGTTTGCGTAGCTTTTCTGTCAAAGGCTTCAACAACCTGTTGGAGCGTGCGCCAGGAGAGGTCTTGGAAAATTTGGATTCGAGTACCATTAAAATCAACTCATACCTTGCGAAGAATCTCCTCTTTCTGTGAGAAATAATGGAGTCTGCAAATGACGTCCCTCGGGCGATCAGAAGCTGGCCCTTTTGGTCTGAGGGCTCTATGAGCCCGGTCGAATTCAATCGAGTCAGAGGAGTCCAGGCCCAGGATTTCACCAAATATTTTGGTTAGAGCGTCAACAAGGCCGGACGGAGGAACCTCTTCAGGAAGGCCCCGGACTCTAATATTGTTCCGATGGCCTCTGTTGTCCAGGTCGTCTAATTTATTCTGCATCAGTTTTGTCGCAGTGGAGGTAAACGCCAGCAATGGCATCGGAACTCAGCCCCTCGTGTCTTGCACTGTACGGGGCTGCAAAAAAAAAATCTGCAGGCCCATAGGTACCGTACGTGCGCAATATAGCGGGTGCAATATAATCACACCTAACTGAACTCCCCCCAATGCTTTAGGTTGAAGACTATGGGGGCTACTCCATTATCCACGGTTAATTACAGCAGATAATTGTCTTGCTGAGTGCTATCCTATTAGCCCCAATAAGTCGCAATTACAGATGTAGAGATGACCTGATGCAGCAAAAGGAGGTCATGCTGTCACAGAACACACGGAGTAATCGCCACTTGTCTCCTTCTGTCCCATAGTGATTTGAGGATCTGCACCTGAATAGTAACAATACAGGGGTTCCGCACCAAGAATAACAGCTGCTGCATGTATTGTTGCTCTGTTACTTCATCATATGTTTTCAAATAGGGATCAATAATCATTCCATTATTTACCCACACATCTCCTCCCAACACGAGTTTAGCAATTACCCCAATGTTCCTCCCAAAACACATGCACACCACCCCAGACAGACATGAAAATTGTTTTAAAAGTACATACCTGGGGGAGAGAAATCAAAGTAGTTCTATTAAAATAAATTGTAGTACTGATGGTGCAGTGGTTAGCATTACTGCCTCACAGCACTGAGGTCTTGGGTTTAATTCCCACCCATGCCCTAACTGTGTGGAGTTTGTATATTCTCCCTGTGCTTGTAATAAAGATTGTAAGCTCCACTGGGGCAGGGACTGATGTGAATAGACAAACATTCACTCTGTAAAGCGCTGCGGAATATGTGTGTGATACAGATGGGTCCACGTTTATCTTGACCTTTAATTGGAATAGGTGAGACTGTCCAGTCGGACTTAATCCCCTGCTGTAATGACTTAATCCCCTGCTGTATTGTTCTCTGTATTGTATTGCAGCTGAGAACAATAGATGAAGGGATTATGCTAATAAATCATGTTGTGCCTAGGCGCCGAAAACTAGTCAAGATAACCGTGGACCCATCTGTATATTATAATAGAAAATACCCTTTTTTTAAATGATTTTACTCATATACAGTAGTATCTCATGACATTCATTCAACGTGCATTTGGAAATCAACAATGTCATCAATAACTGCTGTAAATAAGCATATAGAAAGGGGGGAGATAGAACGGCACTAGGGATGTTAGGGTAAGGCAAGACAAATAAGACAGGACAACAAAAATACAAGACAACATGGGTATTACTACCTAATTATACTGACACCATAGGAGCAACTTTCCTTATATTAGAATGTGAGTCAACCAGTAAGTTCAGTTTGGTAAAGCAGAAACCAAGTGGTGGATTCAAAAAGCTTCTGAATATATTTCTGAGTGGGATCGTCCAAGCTTAACCAGAACGGAATGACTGAGGGTATCCGTTCACATGGTCGACCATGTTATGGTCGACAGTCATTAGGTCGACCACTATTGGTCGACATTGACATGGTCGACATGGACACATGGTCGACACATGAAAGGTCGACATATGAAAAGGTCGACATGAGTTTTTCAACTTTTTTTTCTTTTGGGGAACTTTTCCATACTTTACGATCCACATGGACTACGATTGGAACGGTAAAGTGTGCTGAGCGAAGCGGTAGCGGAGCGAAGGCACCATGCCCGAAGCATGGCGAGCGAAGCGAGCCATGCGAGGGGACGCGGTGCACTAATTGGGGTTCCCAGTCACTTTACGCAAAAAACGACACAAAAAAGTAAAAAAACTCATGTCGACCTTTCATGTGTCGACCATTTTCATGTGTCGACCATGTGTCAATGTCGACCATGTCAATGTCGACCAATAGTGGTCGACCTAATGACTGTCGACCATAACATGGTCGACCATTCATACCGGAACCATGACTGAGATAGGAGTGGAGAGGGTTAAACATCCATAGGCTGGGGAGGACTCTTTGGGGACATGTGACTAGCCATCCAATAGGGATGCAGGGATTCAGGATCTAGCTGATTGATATAGACTGGGAAGAGGAGGAGTCTTCCTCTTTTTCCTGTTCTTTAGGACAAGGTAAGTCCTCTGCTCCCTTTTGTGTTTTTGGTTTAGAAGTAAGGCGAGGGTTTTCTCCAGCCCGGTACATCACGGTACTGCTGCGTCCTCACCTGCACAACCGCGTGGTGTGTGGACGGTCGCGGGTTCCCCGGCCTCTGCTGCCGCGGCTGGCACTGCAGCGGGGAACAGAGTGCGGCTGGTGAGGCTGGTAGCGGGGAATGGACGAGCAAGTGAGGCGCCCGAGCGGGAGGCTGCCGTCGTTCGGGCCCCCGCTTGAAGCCTCGTGGTTGCACGTCCAAGGCAGGCATGTGGCGGCTTCCAGCTGCCGGGTGAGCGCCTTACCGGGGGGGTGGGCAGAGATGATGCCTCCCTTGGTTCGCGCAGGCGTGCGGAGCCCAGGGAGAGGTGCAGTAGGTCTGGGCACAGCGGTTCCAGGAGTGATGCTCCTGTGGGGTCTGGCAGGATACTCCATAGCAGGGCTGGGGCAGTGAGGGATGGCGGCCATTTTAGTGAGGGGAGGCCTGGGACTGTTAATACTGCTGTGACCAGCCGTTCCCCTCGTGACCTACGTGACCCAGGAGCTATGTACATGGATTATGTTTATGTTCCCCTTCCATCGGGGAGGTCTGGTCATGGCCGTAGGGGTCCACTGGTACCCTCGAGTCAGCAGGCTGGCACCTCTGCTGGTAATTCGCCTTCTGCGTTTGACCCCTCCAAGTTGTCTGCAGCTTTTTCCTCCATGGCAGCCACTCTCGCTCATTTGGTGTCGGTCATAGTGCCGACTGCGGGCGGTTCAGGCCATAGAGGGCGGGGCTCTGCGGTTGCTGCATTTAGGTCTAGTTCAAGGAATTGGTCGCTGCCCACTGTGTCGGTTTCTTCCCTGTTTCCTGGCTCCGGGGCTGGATTTGTTTTGTTTTTCAGATCTGGATGAGGACTCGAGTGAGCCGCTGGACATCAAGGGTGATTCTGCATCTGCGGTCGGTCGGCCGGACGTGTCAGGTGAGGAGTCCGGTGAGTCTGTCTTGGAACTGTTGAGCGCTTCTTCCTCTTCTTTCTCTCAGGTCAGCTCCTCCTTCTCTTCGCTCAGATCTTCGGTCAGTAGCACAGTGAGGGCTCGCAAGCGTGCGGCCAGATATGCGAAGAAGGAAGCGAGCAAACGCGAGCGCCAAGCGCAAGAGGGCCTCTGAACTTTCCCACAGGGAACGAAAATGGCGCAACCTGCCAGGTGTCATCCATTGTGACTACTCGGCCGTGTTGCGCGGGCTGCGCGAGAGTTGCCACAAGAAATTTCAAAAAGGCGACTATGTGGATGTGTTAACTTTGACCGATGAGGCCAAGAAGGAGTTTAAGGCAGCTAGAGTGAAAGGTGGCATTGGAATGGAAACCTTTCAGTCTTATGATGCTTGGTTGGCCGGGTTCTCCATTTTTGCAGCCTGTTATCTGGATGATCGGCCGGGTGAACACATTAACATAATCCGCTATATACACATGATTCATGACATGCAGCGCAAGTATTCTGGGGTTGCCTGGAGGGTGTACAATGACAAGTTTAGGCGCAACAGGATTGTTTGCAGGTCATAGACTTTGGTTGTAAAGACGTTGAGGTGTGGATGGATGTTTCCAAGGTGCAGCAGGATGAGAAGGAGGTCCCGCGGACCCCGCGCAGGTTAACCCGGGGGCGTTGCGGACCTATGGGCAGGTTCCCCAGGTGAGGCATTCCTCTTACGTAGTTTAACGGTATGGTCTCAGTTTGCATGTCCATACTAACCTATTTTTATTCTTTTTCCCTTCCCTATAGGTTTGATGGGTGATAAGTGCAGGGTCTGGGTGGTAGGTCACTCCTTTGTGTACTGGGAGGCTAGGCTTGTTGCCTCTGGTAAGGTGCTTGTCTTTGCTGGCACTGATGAAGTGAGGTGGTTGGGTGTCAGAGGTATGCGGTGGAGTGCTTTGAAGGTGTTCCTGCTGGAGAACGTCCGGTGTCATGGGTTGCCCGAGGTATTGGTGCTTCATTTAGGTGCCAATGACCAAGGGAAGATGTCGCAATTGGAGTTGTGTGGTGAGATCTTGGAGGATTTGGCACTCATTAAGAAGGCGTGGCCTTCTTGCATTTTGATATGGTCTTTTATAGTGCCCAGGTTGCGTTGGCGAGGTGCCAAGGACTGTAGAGTGATAGATGAGGCCAGAAAAAAGCTTAACTAGGCTGGGTGGGTGATGTATGCTGGTGGTGTGGTTGTGCCGCATGAGAGAATCAGGTTTCGGTATCACTATCTTTTCCGGCCTAATGGAATGACTTGGATAGGGAAGGTTTATGTATCCTTTTAGATGATCTTTTTGTTGGGGTGTCTTCGGTTTGTTGAGGTTGTGGTGGCAGGGTGAAGTTGCTGGGATCAGGAACTTCGCTTTGGTGGGAAAGAACGGCAGGTTACTTGTTTTTAGGTCTTATCTAGATGTTTTAATGATTATTTCAGGTTGGGTTGGTGCGCTCACCTTTGTTGACTATATACGTCTGCTGGATCACCCGGTCGGGGACAGCGACACCACCCAGACGGGTGGGTAGTCAAGGTAGAAGGTTGAGTGAATACCGTTTTGTTGTTTAGGCTGAGCGTTAAGTTGGTACAGTTGTACGGGTTGGGGTAGAAGTTAGTCTTTCTTTCTTGGCCACCAGTATTTAATCTTTTATGTCAGCCATTTAAGTCAGAATTTATCGAATAAATAAGCTAACAATTTCTGCCAAATCTAAGTCTCCTAGTCTTTATGTTAGAGTTAAGTGTTAAGGGTTTATGCATGCACATGGGCATCCATCAGCCGTTAGGATGTCTAGATAAAAACATTACATGTATTATAAAATCTAGAGACACCCCTTTCCACATCCAGGAGTGCGGCCTGACGTTAGGATGTTTAAGGGTGAGCATTTAATGCAACTAACGCCGGATAATTTTTATGAATCTAATGTAATAAATTACGTTTTTTAGCTGTGGTAAGGATGACTGTCAAAAGAGGAGTAATCTGTTTCTTTTCTGACCCTAAATATCAACGTTTGAAATCTAAAAAAAGGCAGGGGATGGGGTGTTTAGAGAGTTGCAGGGAAAATAGACTATTCAGGTATCCTATTCATTTGTCCCAAAACATCCTGATCTTACTGCACTCTCAGACATTGTGGAAAAAGGTAGCCTCTCGTACAACACACTTTGGGTTATTTCCCAGATCGCCTGGTACAAAATGATAGTGTTGAATCTGAGAGATATAGGGGGGTATTCAGTTAAGTACCTTTATTTTGCTAGCCGAAAACACGTCACTAATTCGACGTTGGGTATTCAATAGCGGTTTCGCCCTTTTTTAAATCCTTTTCGCCCATGCCTTTTTTTTGTTGATTCGGCATGGGCGAAAACGGACCCAAGAACAGGCAAAAATTAGCTGATTTTGAATTCCCCAGTGCACATGGTTTTCGCCAGAGCCAGATTTTTTTAACCAGTTGAAAAATCGAAACGGGAATTAAATAGGGCAAATCTAATTCACCCTAAAAATGGTTGAAAAATCAGCAATAACTGAATACCCCCCATAAGCTCTATTGAAAACCTTAAGGTGAGTCTCCTGCAGTTTGCAGATATTTTAGTGTGGTGGGGCAGTGTTTCGATAATACTGAAAATGAAGAGAGAGACTGAGGGGAAGATGTACTAAGCAGTGATAAAAGTAGAGAAGTGAGCCAGTAGAGAAGTTACCCATGGCAACCAATCAGCACTGATGTAACATTTTATAATTTGCATACTATAAAAGTATACAGAGCAGCTGATTGGTTGCCATGGGCAACTTCTCCACTGGCTCACTTCTCCACTTTTATCACTGCTTAGTACATGTCCTCCTGAATATCTACAGACCCTTTCAAAACTACATTCTGTCTAAGAACATCTTTTTTGTATAGAATGAGATAAGCATACAAGTGTCTAATCCGATAACCCAGTATATTATCAATTGACAAAAGAGACATGATGGGATCTGGTTCATTTATATTACAAAAAGCCAGAGGCTGTGATTGGGCGAAGTGGCGGGCCTGAAGAAACATACAAAATTGCTTATTGGGCAATTGGTATTTTTCAGCTAGAGAGGCACAAGTATGAATCGTACCACCTGGATGTTAGAAGATAGAATGTCTGGCATACCAAACCCACCCTCTGCTTTGGGAAGTTGTAGTCTAGTAAAGGGTAGCCTAGCACTGGCTTTTCTATAATGGGTGCACACGGGCCCTTGAGTCCAGAGGGGGCCCCCACTGCACACACTGCACCCATTTTTAAAATACTCACCCCTCCGAAGTCCAGCGCCGGCATCCACAGTTCTGTTAGAACACAGTGAAAATGGCTCAGCGGCCATTTTCACAGAGTTCTGCGCATGTGCAGTAGAGAAATCTCAGGGAAAATGGCCGCCACCCTCTGGTGCTCAGACTCTACAGCGCTCCGGGCAGAGAGGAGGGGACCCGAAACAGAGGAGGCTGAACACGGGCCTCCTCCTCTCTTAAAACACCCCTGTAGCCTAGGTTTTTTTTTTACCAGCCCAAATAAAATTGGAAAACAGAGAATTACCTTTTTGGGAGTAGTTTTGAGTCGGAATAATTAACTCTAAACACTGAAAAGGAGCTAAAATCATGAATGATCGCTGGTATAGACAACTGAGGAATTTAAATATATAGCAACATGTCATCAGCAAATAAACGTAATTTTACTTCTTTGGATCATATTTGGATGCCAGAAAACAAGGTAGATTTGCATAATACAATCGCTAAAGGTTCCCAAACTACTGCGAATAACAGTGGTGATAAGGGGCATCCTTGCCTTGTCCCTTTTTGTATAACAAAAGGGGGGAGGAAGGTAGCCCTTGCACAAAATTTGGAATGAGGCTCCCGGATATAGTGATTTGAGCATTGAGGTGGAAGTCCTCTGGAATTCCGACCCGATTCAGAGCATTGAATAAATGTTCCCATGGGATTAGACTGAAAGCTTTTTCAGCACTAAAGACAATATTGCATGTTTTTGGGGAACACCAGAGGACTGGAGCCAATACATTGCAGAAATAACTTTCCGGATGTTAACTACGGAATGTCAGCCCAAAATAAAATCAGATTGGTCTTTATGAATAATGATGGGTAATAGTCCTTTAAGCTGGTCAGCTAAAATTTTAGTCAATAATTTGTAGTCATCATGAATTGCGAATACGCCTTAGTCAAGTTGGATTGTGTTCCGGGATACAATTTATGTGATTCCTTGTCCCTCTTTGAGTAATATGAGATGATGAATCCTCATATAACGGGCTTAGAAGTTTGCCAAAAAAGCAAGGGCGAATTCCGCTCCGACTCCATATTATCGTGTTTGTAGTCCATCCAAGGTGCATCAAGCGTGTTTCTGAACTTAAGGGAGTGGGAGAGGTGCAATGGGAAACGCCACTGTCTTTAAGGACCTTTGTCTCAAGAGATATTCATTTTAAGCCAACAAACTGCGTGGTCAGAAAAGCCTATTGGCTCAGAAACACGAGGGAATAAGGAAGCTGACATTAAAATGTAATCTATGCAAGACAATTAGCTATAAGTGGCTGAAATAGTACAGAAAGATTTACATTTGGGTGGGGTGTGTTCAAACTCAAACCTAAATTGCAGTGTTGAAATTAAGCAGCCAGTAATTACCCTGCACAGAAACAATATATTACCCACCCAAATCTAACTCTCTCTGCACATGTTACATCTGCACCACCTGAAGTGCAACATGGTTTTGCCCAACTGCTAACTTTTTTGGTTTGCTAAATAACCCTCTAAGTTTGCTGCCTGCAATATTGGATTTCTTGTTTACAACTATTGCTGTGATATTTATTTTCTTCTCACTCAGCACAATACATGATAAATGTGATACCTATTCAATAAATTCCAAATGCAATTTCACCTTGTGTGAATTCTTACTTCAATGATTATCTCTTGACAAAAAAACGAATTCTAAAACTTTTTGTTGTATTGTCCTTTTTATGTGTTTAACTAAAGATTACTAACAAAACATTCCACAGCTCACACACACTAGCAGCTGAGATAAGAAGACGTGGGTCAGGCAAGCTGTATTCTTTACTGCGGGGACTCCACAAGGTTTTGCTGAGAGTGGACAGCTGAAGCTGATGAGCCCAGACAGAAGTCATACTAGCGACGGCAGCAAATCTCTGTCAGTGCCGAGAAAAAACTTTGTAGTTCCCTGGCTGCAGTGAAGAATATAAAGAACTGGAGTATTTGATTTATAATGCGGGGCGGCGGAAGATAGATTCAATATGGGACTCTCCCGCAAGATCCGGTAGGGTAAGCAACTAGGGTAGGCATATGCGGAATATGCAGACAAGGGGTCACTACGGGGAATATGCAGACAAGTGGGGTTACTACAGGGAATTTGCTGACAAAGGGGTCACTACAGGGAATATACAGACAAGTGGGGTTACTATAGGGAATATGCAGACAAGGGGGATCACTACAGGGCATACTGTATGCAGACAAGGACGGGGGGGGGGTCACCACAGGGAATATGCAGACAAAGGGGGGTCATTATGGGGAATATTCGGACAAAGTGGTCACTACAGGGCATACTGTATGCAGACAAGGGGGGTCAATACAGGGCATATTGTATGCAGACAAGGGGGGGTCACCACAGGGAATATGCAGACAAAGGGGGGTCATTATGGGGAATATGCGGACAAGGGGGTGTCACTACAGGGACTATGTGGACAATTGGGGGTCACTATAGGGAATATGCAGACAAAGGGGGGGTCATTACGAGGAATATGCAGACAAAGGGGTCACTACAGGGAATATGTGGACAAGTGGGGGTCACTACAGGGAATATGTGGACAAGTGGGGGTCACTATAGGGAATATGTGGACAAGTGGGGGTCACTATAGGGAATATGCAGACAAAGGGGGGGGGTCATTACGGGGAATATGCTGACAAGGGGGAGTCACTACAGGGACTATGTGGACAAGTGGGGGTCACTATAGGGAATATGCAGAAAAAGGGGGGGGGGTCATTACGGGGAATATGCAGACAAAGGGGTCACTACAGGGCATACTGTATGCAGACAAGGGGAGTCACCACAGGGAATATGTGGACAAGTGGGGGTCACTACAGGGAATATGTGGACAAGTGGGGGTCACTACAGGGAATATGTGGACAAGTGGGGGTCACTACAGGGAATATGTGGACAGTGGGGGTCACTACAGGGAATATGTGGACAAGTGGGGGTCACTATAGGGAATATGCAGACAAAGGGGTCACTACAGGGAATATGTGGACAAGTGGGGGTCACTACAGGGAATATGCGGACAAAGGGGGTCACTATGGGGAATATACAGAGGGTATCCCTATACAGAAAATACAGGCAAGGGGATGTTATACAGAAAACACAAGGGGGACCACAAAACAAGACACTTTTTCAAAGGGCAACATTTTTTTATACAATTATCTGGCAGATTATCTGCCAGCAATAAATAGTGGCAAACTGCTCTAATCAAGCTGGTAACAATCCTCAGGTGCTGCGGGAGGGGGTTACTCTAGACAAGAAAAACAAAAGGGATTTTTCCCACGCACTCTACTGGCTGTTAGTAAGAAGAACTATATACTATGTAATAATAGAAAATTTAGAGCTCTTCGTTACATATGTTTTGCAAAAGATATGATAAGCCTCCAGGCCACTTCACGGCTGCTCTATTACTGGAGGTCCCTAACTAAGCATAAGTCCAGGGTTTGGACCCCACAAAGTCGGCTCAGGCCCGACCACCCTAGGGCAGCACACCATTGAGATACTAAAGTGTTAATATGTGTTAAGAAAGAAGCGGAAGCTATGGGTTAGAAAGTGCTACAAAAATAAGGTTGTTAATAAAAATACTCAAAAGAGTAATATTAGTGGAAAAATAGGAGTGTTACATAAGTGCTAAATAAATAATATGGCATGCTACCCCAAGGTAGCCCAGTCACACCAGAACTAGGGGGTACCACTCCCCAAACTCACACACAGCATAATAACAATAATAACATCCACTATGGGTCATACAATTGCTTAATGTACGGCCACATGATAATGGCACATACAAAACATATCCAGATTGAGAGCTAGCTTACCTGGAGGCACCGCTGTATCCTCCAAATGGCACCACGGGACCCAGCATGCCCTCCTAATGCTGGCTCCATCTATGCCTCACTGAACTGCAATAAATAGTGGCAAACTGCTCTAATCAAGCTGGTAACAATGCTTAGGTGCTGCGGGAGGGGGTTACTCTAGACAAGAAAAACAAAAGGGATTTTTCCCACGCACTCTACTGGCTGTTAGTAAGAAGAACTATATACTATGTAATAATAGAAAATGTAGAGCTCTTCGTTACATATGTTTTGCAAAAGATATGATAAGCCTCCAGGCCACTTCACGGCTGCTCTATTACTGGAGGTCCCTAACTAAGCCTCCAGGTAAGCTAGCTCTCAATTTGGATATGTTTTGTATGTGCCATTATCATGTGGCCGTACATTAAGCAATTGTATGACCCATAGTGGATGTTATTATTGTTATTATGCTGTGTGTGAGTTTGGGGAGTGGTACCCCCCAGGTCTGGTGTGACTGGGCTACCTTGGGGTAGCATGCCATATTATTTATTTAGCACTTATGTAACACTCCTATTTTTCCACTAATATTACTCTTTTGAGTATTTTTATTAACAACCTTATTTTTGTAGCACTTTCTAACCCATAGCTTCTGCTTCTTTCTTAACACATATTAACACTTTAGTATCTCAATGGTGTGCTGCCCTAGGGTGGTCGGGCCTGAGCCGACTTTGTGGGGTCCAAACCCTGGACTTATGCTTAGTTAGGGACCTCCAGTAATAGAGCAGCCGTGAAGTGGCCTGGAGGCTTATCATATCTTTTGCAAAACATATGTAACGAAGAGCTCTAAATTTTCTATTATTACATAGTATATAGTTCTTCTTACTAACAGCCAGTAGAGTGCGTGGGAAAAATCCCTTTTGTTTTTCTTGTCTAGAGTAACCCCCTCCCGCAGCACCTGAGGATTGTTACCAGCTTGATTAGAGCAGTTTGCCACTATTTATTGCAGTTCAGTGAGGCATAGATGGAGCCAGCATTAGGAGGGCATGCTGGGTCCTGTGGTGCCATTTGGAGGATACAGGAGTGCCTCCAGGTAAGCTAGCTCTCAATCTGGATATGTTTTGTATGTGCCATTATCATGTGGCCGTACATTAAGCAATTGTATGACCCATAGTGGATGTTATTATTGTTATTATGCTGTGTGTGAGTTTGGGGAGTGGTACCCCCCAGGTCTGGTGTGACTGGGCTACCTTGGGGTAGCATGCCATATTATTTATTTAGCACTTATGTAACACTCCTATTTTTCCACTAATATTACTCTTTTGAGTATTTTTATCAACAACCTTATTTTTGTAGCACTTTCTCACCCATAGCTTCTGCTTCTTTCTTAACACATATTAACACTTTAGTATCTCAATGGTGTGCTGCCCTAGGGTGGTCAGGCCTGAGCCGACTTTGTGGGGTCCAAACCCTGGACTTATGCTTAGTTAGGGACCTCCAGTAATAGAGCAGCCGTGAAGTGGCCTAGAGGCTTATCATATCTTTTGCAAAACATATGTAACGAAGAGCTCTAAATTTTCTATTATTACATAGTATATAGTTCTTCTTACTAACAGCCAGTAGAGTGCGTGGGAAAAATCCCTTTTGTTTTTCTTGTCTAGATTATCTGCCAGATCTGGCTGGTTGGAATGAAAATCTGGTAATGGATGAGAGCAAATGACAATCGACCATGTGCTCCTAAACACTGAAAAATGGACAAAAAATATTGTTCATACAAGTTGGTTAAATCACGGACAGGTTTTTTCCATTTTCCAGCGTTTGGTAGCAAATGGTCTATTGTCATTTGCTCTCATCCATTACCAGATTTTCATTTCAACCAGCCAGATCTGGCAGATTATCTGACAGATAATTGTATAGTGTATGTCCAGCTTTTGAATCCTCTCTGAGATGAATCTTGTCCCGCCACACACAGCACTATTAGGGCACCGATATGTGAATGTGGGAGTGATACCTGTTGCTTTATATGGATAGCACTGCTGGCGTATTCATGTAGTCAAAATACTCCAGTACTTAGGAGTTTATATTTTCCACAGCCTTATAACAGACAATATGACGGATATACCTGTATGTGAAAGCTGCGCTGAATGGCCTGCTATACAAAGTTCTGTGACAGCTTTATTGCTTTGGATGTATAATATCATCAGTGTGTTGGTATGTAAAGGTGCAGCTAGACACACCCATTGGGTGGAACATGACACGCCCCCTCAACGGCAAGCAACACATTCTGCTAACACTTACATACTCCCTAAAACTATTTTTCAAAAGTAGGCAAGTATGATCTATCTATCAACCTGAGCTGAAATGTAGCTGAACAGCTGCTGCCCTCTAGTGGCTACCATGTAGAATGCAATGATAGTTCTTTAGTTTACAGGAAAACAATTTACTTACAAGAATGGGGGTCATTCCGAGTTGATCGCTAGCTGCCGTTGTTCGCAGCACAGCGATCAGGCTAAAAAATGGCATTTCTGCGCATGCGTATACCCTGCAATGCGCACGCGTGACGTACGGGTACAAAGGCCGTTGTGGTTGTGCACAGGTTCTAGCAAAGTTTTCAGTCGCACTGACGGCCGCAAGAAGATTGACAGGAAGGGGGCATTTCTGGGTGTCAACTTACCGTTTTAATGGGAGGGTTTGCAAAAACGCAGGCGTGTCTGAAGAAACTCAGGCGTGGCTGGGCATTCGCTGGTCGGGTGTATGACGTCAAATCCAGACATGAATAGGCTGAAGTGATCGCAAGCGCTAAGTAGGTTCAGAGCTACTCAGAAAATGCACAAACTGTTTTTGCCCAACTCGGCTGCACAAGCGTTCACACTTCTGCTAAGCTAAAATACACTCCCCAGTGGGCGTCGGCATAGCGTTTGCACGGCTGCTAAAACTAGCCAGCGAGCGATCAACTCGGAATGACCCCCAATATGTCAATGACAATTAACCTATACTGCCCACACATGGCTAGGTTTTATTTTGTTATCTGGCCAAGCTATATTTTAGATTGAAACTCACACAATATACAGGATATTTTTTGGTCTGGGCCTACTATGCATTGTCATACTATATAACCAAAATACAGCACAACAGACACAATAAGTCATGAAGCAATTACAGGGGGAAATAAGGTAGCTTGGATTTGTGTGTCATTTCCTTCAGTTGCGGCCTGTGCTCAGACTTCATAAATGACATTTTCTCATTTCCCTTTAGTTCTTTCAAGCAATTTTATATTTAATGTCTCTCAAAAGGTTTAAAATGTGCTGTTGTCCCATGCTGTGGTTAATTTCTACTAAAGGTCATTTAAAAACGTCATTAAAAAAAAAAAAAAAAAAGCAGGTTCTGCATTCATTTTGTGTAAAGGACCCCATTTATCCACCAAACACATATAAAGATGACCACCAACTTCCTAGTCCTGAGACTGCTCCCATTAAAAAGCAGATGCCTAATTTTGCAGGTGTGCAGACTCTGACATTTTTGGTTCAGCTTTGTTGATATCTTCATATGATCTCGCTGCAAGTGTCAAGATGATACTAGTTACACTGCTAGGTGATTAGGGAGGTGCTTACATATCACAAAGCACTTCCATAGTGTAACCGGACATCCTTCTCATAGATCCTATTAGATGTTTGGTGACCCCTTCATTGTGGCTTAAGCCCAGCTGGCAGTACTGTAAGGTGGTGAAACGCGCTTCTCCTGATGGTGGCTGGACAGTAATGGGGGGACTTATCAAACCTTCTAAAAAAGACTAGTGGAGCCAGGAAGGGAATTGATCAAATTATCTTATCTTAAAATTACCATTTCACATTGTCAAACAGGGTTTTGTGCAGCTCCCTGAAGTTGCTTGTAAAACTCAGCTTATGACGTGAGCCTGAAGTAGGTGGAAATGTGTGACATTCTGAGACCGATCCCTACTGTGAGGTAAATTTACTAAGATGGGAGTACTATTTAAGATGGGATGTTGCCCATAGGAACCAATCAGCTTTTACTTCTCATTTATCTAGCACCTTCTAGAAGATAATACCTGGAATCTGATTGGTTGCTATGGGCAACAACCCATCTTAAATAGAACTCCCATCTTAGTAAATTTACCCCTGTGTGTCATTTGCACCCTCTCACCAGGAAGTGAGTTGAAATCTCTCTTTGGATCGTTACACATCATAATGCCATCTCACAAGGTCACCGGTAGAATTGAGACCCCTGTAAATGACCATTTTCTGTAGTTTGGCTGTAGTGATTTGTTAATCTTCATGTAAAATGTAAAGCTGGAGAATGAAAGTGTATATATAGGGGTTATAAAATAACTATCACAATTTGGGGGTCCAAATTTAATCAGTCACATCAATCCCCTGATTATCATCAGACTGCATTGTGATGGGTTTGTGATATTTTGTGAACTGGATGGTGAACAGTGCGCTATTAAGGAACGGATCTAAGTAGCAGTGATTACCTGACATGGGGCCTAATTCAGACCTGATCGATCGCTAGCGTCTTTTGCACCGCTGCGATCAGGTCAGAACTGCGCATGCGTATGCACCACAATGCACAGGCGCATCACACGGGTACAAAGCGGTTCGTGGCTCTGCGATGGATTTGTGTGAAGAATCCATTCGCACGGGCGATCGCAAGGAGATTGACAGGAAGAAGACGTTTGTGGGTGGCAACTGACCGTTTTCAGGGAGTGTCTGGTAAAATGCAGGCGTGTCCAAGCGTTTGCAGGGAGGGTGTCTGATGTCAGTTCCGGTCCCGGACAGTCTGAAGTGATCGCAGCGGCTGAGTAAGTCCTGGGCTACTCAGAGACTGCACAAGATCTGTTTGTACAGCTCTGCCACACATGCGTTCGCACACTTGCAAAGCTAAAATACACTCCCCCTATGGGCGGCGACTATGCAAACGCAGGACTGCAAAAAAAGCCCTAGCGAGCAATCAGGTCTGAATTAGGCCCATGGTCTCTTCCCCAGGTAATGTGCTCAGAGAAATTCAATTACAGATCTTTAGTCAATCCGCATGTAGCCTCAGAGAAAGCAATTAATGCTTATTTCTGCTTACACCTCCAATGGGGCCAATTGTTAGTATTGCACACCTAGGCTTACCATACTATCCCTTTCCCGCTAATGAGTTACACAGGTTCTGTGGCTGGCTGACCTCAAGCCTTCATTTCATCTGGTTTTAAACAGCCACAGAACCTGTGTTATCCATGAGCGTTCCAGTTTAAAGGAATAATATGGTAAGCCTATGCACACCTTAATAATGTAAAGGTACGTCTTTCATCCACTATTTGTCCAGGTGATTTATTTAACCCATGTCTAGGCTCAAGGAAGGCCAAGGTTGACGAATAAGGCTGATCTATGCGCATAACAGTAAGTTGACAGTATGGGCATATTAAAAGGTTGATCGTATAGCTCAGCATTACCCCGGTATCGTCACATTTGGTGGCAGAAGTGGGATCACCTAGCTCTGTGTACAGAACCATTTGGCTCTCTTCCAAGTGTTGCAAATAGTTGGCATTTACCCACTGAAGTCTCCTCACTGTTATACCACCACCTAGTGGAGTTGCAAGGTGCTGCAGGAAGTAAGGCAGAGAGAAGTGTAACAAAACATGGAGACAGAGGTGCTGAGGGTTCTTCTCATGGGCTAAACAAGTGGCAGTGGTGAATGGTGTGAATATCGCAGAATAAGTTATGAATCCACAGACACATAGAAAGTGCTGCATGGCCACCTAATAGAATGAGACTGGGAGCACAGCGACGAAGGACAGAAAGAGCGTAGATCACACTGCAGAGGAAGTGGTGCATCCAGGCGCGTCCAGTGTTGAAGACTCCACAGACCCAATCACATTGCTAAAAAGACTTCTGATGGTCCTGGCACTGACTGTTCCTGCATCAGAAAGGGCCAGTATCACGTAGTACACACCCAGACAGGGCCTTGCTTGGGATATAGAGACGTTCCTGCTTACAATGACATTTAAATGGCCGTTGATACGGGTGTGCAGGGATTTGAGTTCATGTGAGCTGTGCATGATATTAAGGAGATATAGTGGCCCTAATAGTTCCCAGTGTGACGGTATGTGCGCTTGAACTGTACCATGCTTTGACTCCGGCAACATGTGGCAATTAGGAGGATGTTGCGCCTTTAGCCCAATTTGCAGTAATCCCTAGCTATAATTAATTGAAGTAGTAAGCACCTATACTGGGTGTGTAGTTCCAGGATTTACTCACTGTCTGGCTGAGACATCATAGAGTTCCCAAATTAGGAGGTTATTCAATATGTGGCCTCCTACAATTCACAACCTAGGGGTAAATATATCAAACCTTACAGTTATCAAACCAAATCTCCAACAAGTGGAAATATGAAGAAGTTGCCCATAGCAACCAGGGTTTGCCGATTTAAATCAACCTGATTTGAATCATGATTTAAATCACATGATTTTTTTTTTTTAACAAAAAGAGTTAGAGGATAGCTTGAAGGAATTAAGGCCTAGATTTATCAAGCCTTGGAGAGTGATAAGTTGCACGGTGATAGAGTATCAACCAATCAGTTTCTTACTGTCATTTTTTATACACTGCCTGCAACATGGCAGTTAGGAGCTGATTGGCTGATACTTTATCACAGTGCAATTTATCACTCTCCAAGGTTTGATAAATCTGGGCCTAAATCTGGACAAACCAAGCATGAAGAAATTTTGTACCGCTATAATCCAACATTTGTACCTGTACATTTTCTTGCTTACTTGATGGACCCAATTGCCTACCTACAGAAGAAAAGGTAGAAGCTCTTAAGTTTGTCAAAGAAAAATATCCACATTCAAATACCCTTCTACCAACACTAGTCAAGTTCCAAGAAAAAGCAACCCCCGTTTAATGACCTCTTGTTTGACCACGATGTTCTGTTACCAGTGGCACCAATAGATTGGTGGAAAATGCACATTGGTTCAGAAACTGTAGCTGCTAACGGAATTATCATGGTAGCAGTAGTGCAATTGGTAACAGCTGCAGCATCATCAGCTTCAGTAGAAAGAATATTTTCCACACTTGGTTTGGTGCAGTCAAAACTGAGAAACTTGGGTACTGACAAAGCTGCAAAACCTGGGTTTATTTTTAAGGTGCACAATAAACCTCACGTGTCGGCTTATTCAGATTTACAAATCAGGCGAGACAATTGCCAACTAATGTAACTTTTAACATCGTTGCTGTTTCTTTCCTTTTGTAGTTTGTGTGATTTGTGTGTAGTTTGCCGTGTCATGCCATGGTTCAAGGTGACACTGTCAAGTCATTTAAATTAAATATATTAAAGTTACAGTATTTTAAAAGAACTTTGTATTATTGTTTTTACTTGGTTTATATGTTTACTTGATCATTTTTATAAAAATCTGATTTAAATAAAAAAAACAATTAAAATTAAAAAATCCGATTTAAATAAAAAAAATCTGATTTAAATCCCAAAAATCTGTTGTTGTTTTTTTTAAATCATTATTTTTTTTTTAACACCCTGATAGCAACCAATCAGCTTGAAGATAGCATTTATCAAGTACAGTCTATAAAATGGCAGGCAGATGCTAACTGGTTGCCAAGGTCAACTTTTTTTACTTATCCACTCCAAGGAAAGTTTGATATATCTCCACCCTAGTACAATAGGGATTGCAGCTAGGCCCCATGGTACTTTGGGTTCTATGGGGGTCATTCCGACCCGATCGCTCGCTGTAGTTTATCGCGGCGCAGCGATCGTGTCGGAACTGCGCATGTGCCGCAGTGCGCCGGCGAATGGCAGCCGTCGGTGCCTAGCAATCGCCTCTGAGACAGAGGCGGTCGCTGGGCGGGAGGGGGCAAGATGGCGGCGTTAAGCCAACGTTTAGGGGGAGCGGTCCAGCCAACGCAGGCGTGGCCGGACCGCTGTGGGGGCTGCGGGCCCTGGCGGCTGCATGACATCACACGCAGCCGCTGCGGGCTGGGGAGCGATGAGTAGTTCCCGGCCAGCACGCTAAAGCTGCGCTGGCCGGGAGCGACTCTTGAAGTGCAAAGGCATCGCCGCTGTGCGATGCATTTGCACTTCTGCGGGTGGGGGGGCTGTGGGGGGTGAGGGGGGCGGCGTCACTGACATGCGGGGCGGACTAGCCCTGTGCTGGGTGTCCCCCCGCATGTCAGTTTGATTGATCGTAGCTGTGCTAAATTTAGCACAGCTACGATCAACTTGGAATGACCCCCTATGTACTAAGACTTGAAGAGAGATAAAGTGGATGAGATAAAGTACCAGCCAATCAGCTCCTGTCATTTTTCAAACACAGCCTGTAACATGGCAGTTAGGAGCTGATTGGCTGGTACCTTATCTCCGTCCACTTTATCTCCATCCAAGGCTCAGTACATAGACCCCCTGGTGCAGGACTGCCATCAGAAATTAAGGGGCCCGGGACTGACAAAATAGACAGGGCCCCTGCCTCCCTCAAAAGGAGATTCTGCCGCACTGCTCCACCCCTATGTGATGTCATACATTGTGACATTACGTATAGGTCGAATGTTGCGGACCTACAGAAACAGTTTACAGAGATCTCATGCGCAGATAAGTCTTGTTTTAAGATGTCCTTCCTGCGCATCAGACTGCTGTTGATTTACAGGCTGGTGCAGCTCTACAGGTATTGGCGGTAGGAGCCAGGGGTAGGCCTGTAAGGGCCCGGGACACCAGTCCCCACAGTCCCCCCCTGGTGGCTGCCCTGCCCTGGTGTCATGCAATCCCTATTGGTATGCCACTGCGCAAGGCTGGCTCTATTTGGTGTCTTTTGTTGTCAGTACTAACAATACTGAAATGTGCTCGCAGCATTCCAAGCAACCTCTAAATGCACCACTACAGGCCAGGAATCAACCAGTAATCCAGCCTTGATGACACACTATGGACACTGTAGTTAGAGCAGGCACAGTAATGTTTTCCTATTATACTAATTATCTACGTTTAATAAATCATTATTCTCATAGAACAGTTGACAGCACAATAATTGTTCTTAAAAAGTTATTCATTACGGGTGATGGTTCTTCTATCTAAGGTACCCATTAAATATTAATATCTCCTGACGGTACTAAGGTCCTCATTCAGAGATGCACACAGAAGCGGCTGCATCTGTTGGCGGTCGCCCGTCTACGACTTTATGCAAATGCCGCTACAAAGCCCTTCACTTGTGTACAGCCATGCATCCGAAAGTGCAAGAACTGGGACGCCCAGTGTCAGCGTCTGTACCCGCTGTAATAGCAGTTGGCGCCTTTAGACGCAACCACCAATCGCACCATCTAAACCTGCACTAGCCCTGTCTGAGTCTCACCTCTTATGTGAGCGGATGAGCTCCTCTGTACAAAACCACTTTCACCAACACACCCGCGACACTCTCATAACACACCCATACAACGGACTATCTCTGTGTGTGAGCTAAGACACCTCCCACCCCCCCGTCCAGGAACTCGCACTTCATTTTCAATACACTTCTCTCTGCGTGCGCCTGAAATCACAAGTGCGACTAAGTATGGACACAATTGGGGAGCATAGCGGTGCGCTTTAGACAGTGGTACATGCAGGGGGGGGTTATAAGTACCCAGAAACACCCCCTGGCTAACTTTTTTCTTTAATAATAGCCACGCCATTATTAAGCCATGATTGGTGGGTCACTAGGAAGGGGGCGGGGCCAATCGGATAGCCCCCCCAAATCGATTAGATTTTCCCCGTTAGAGGGAGGGGCTTAATGAAATAGTATTTGGACCTGTCCCCAGCTACTACCTGCTGCATGGTATGTGTGTGTGTATGCAGGAGTGATACGTGTATATTACATACATATATTTTTGGAACCCCCCCCCCTTCCCCCATAAAAACTCTCTGTTTGCCACTGTTAGACTTATGCACATAACATTGCTCCACTGCATCCACCTCGACATCAAGCCCTGAGACTCTTGATCCGATTGCTTTGTTACTATGGTGACGTTTTATATCATATGCTGAAATAAATGTCTAACAGTCACTTAGAATGTCAAACGGCGCTCCCCTCCGAATACATTATTGAGAGACATCTGCTACTTGGAGACCGCGTTGGACAAGAACAACTGCTTGGCCATGCCTGCCTCATTTTATAATTGTTTGAGGCAATTATGGGGGGGATCCGAAAGCCAAGAAAACAAACTTGATTTGTTATGTTGGCTTCTGGTTTATTTCCACTGTTTTGTTATTATGTTGTTTTTTTCTTTCTTTCAATTTCTGACATTTTTTTTGCCAATTCTCAGCCCTGTAACATAAGTCTAGTATGTTATGAAAACAAACGCAGTCTCTCACTGAGTCTAGGCCAAGGCATCACGGCAACTGCTGGGTTACAGGAATTAGCAATCGGAACATTGATTTGCAGGGGGGTAGCTGTTTCTATAGCAATCACATGGGATGGAGCGGACTTACAGTCTCACAGACGTACCCCCAGCGTACTCGTTCCGGAACTATACTGCCAAGATTGTGCTGCCTCAGCAGTCCTGGCTCTGCAGACGTATGGAGGAGTATCAGCAGATGTTGTTGAAATGCTGGACTGATGGCAGTGTACTATACTTGTCTCAGTCCTGCCATTCAGCAAAATAGATATGTACAGCCAAGTGTTGGGAAACCAAAACACACATTTTATACACATTTTAGCCCGCATTATGGATTATGTGATCTCCCTTTATTGGATCCCTGCAGATTAAGTTCATCATTTTCTGACAGATCAGCCAATATTTATTTTATTTTGTTTAGAAATGCCAGATATGAATTGTGTGTAAGAATTCGGATGGTGGAGATATTTCTGTTGCATAGGAATACATATAATGACCCATAACCAACGTCATTACAATATAATCATGTAAAGTGTTATAAAACTACACATCCCAGCATGCCCTGGCACAGCTTTATCATTCTCTGACAGCAAAACTGTATCAGGGCATGCTGGGATATGTAGTTTCACAACAGCTGAAGGACCGCAGTTTGGACATGCCTGCTGTCAGGCACTGGCAATAGGGGGGGTCTTGCTCAGGGCCGGATCTAGGGGGGGGGCGAAGGGGGCGACCGCCCCCCCTAACACAGTCATAGCCACACCCACTTTTGAGCAGAAGAGAGCTCTCCGGGGAGAGCATGAGGCAGAACGATGTGCTGCAGCTTATACCACAGCAGCACAGAGGAGCCAGGAGAGCAAGGGTTACAGAGCATTTGCCCCTCACTTGCTGGTGTGTGGGTACTAGGGCTAATAAATACAATTACCCCATAGCACAGTCACATGTACATAGAACAATCACAAAGCTCTATCTCAGTCTCACTCAAAAAGTTCAGTCAGAATTGAGAGAGGAGGAGTTAGGATTGCAGATGGGAGGAGTTGGGACTGTAGAGGGAGGAGTCAAGATTAAACAGTAAACCGCCCCCCTAAAGAAAAGTCTAGATCCGTCCCTGGTCTTGCTACATGTAATTTAAGGATCTGTCATGTATTATTTTTCTCCCCTGTTAAATGTAATTTCTTATCACCACGTATAGCAGTGATAAACATTTTTTACTGGTCCGCTTTACAAAAAAAACAACCTCTTGCCGGGACACTGGAGCCTGCCCAGACGAAGATTGTATAGTAAGCGTCGGCCATCAATAGGACTTTTGACCTATCCTTCTTACTGCCCATGAGCAGGCCAACAAGATTGAATACGAGCAGGAGGCGTGGCCAAATTGTGAGGTGTAGCCACGCCCCTCCTTCTCTCGAAGAGCTTAAACTTACTATAGCTGCGAACTGCACAGGGAGGCACCGGTGGTTCCATGGTCCGTGTGTGTGTGGGGGGGGGAAGGGGGTCAGGGCAGGAGGTTGAACAGTGTGATTGCTGTCCCCCAGTACATCTCCGAAGGGGAGAGCGGACTGACTACTGCTGCAGCAATCTCTCTCACCGGTCCCCTTCATTCTCATGGTCATTGGTACATGTAGCAGGGTCCCCAGCAGCTTGTGCATGGCTTGCAGCAGCTCGGTTAGCAGTGCGATCTTTGCAGATGAAGGGGTTCATGTCATCCAGGTACAATGCAATCAACGCCGTTGTGGCTGCCGTGCCTGGGTTCCCTAGTGACTGCTTCACACACAGCCCAGAGCCAAGTTCTGTCTAATGTAGACTTGCTGAGAAAGGGAGGCAGAGGCTGAGTACTGGTAGTTCAGTTAGTGAGGCAATTTGCAGGGACCTGTAATGAGCAGGTGAGATGACAAACACTAGAGTTGCTGAACACTAGCAGGTGATAGGAATGCTGGAATGACAGGAGTATGGAGTACTCAGGGCGAATGGGGTCCAGGGAGCTCATACTGTATGCTTAGGAATTTAGTTGTTTTGACAAAGGCTGAGCCACAGGTACAGGTTTAAAGAGCAAACTCTTGGCTGCGATTGGAAGCAGGGATCATGTGAGCATAACAACATGGATGCGCCCATGTAGCCGGCTCAGGAATGCTGTGACAGGCCAGGTACAGTGAATATGAATATTGCAGTGCTGTACAGGGAATGACAGACTAAGACCCCGATTTGTATCACCAAGCATCTAGCTACTCCATCCATTGCAACACAGAAGATCAAGCAGAGCGCCCCCTGAAGAACACCAGAGGATTTGTTCATTTAGAAAGAATGTGAGAGTTACTAATCTGCTTGTAACTAACCCTAGTCCTAAGAGCCCAGAAATTTTACTCACTGCGACCCTGGCCCAACCTCAGCTCAAATATTTTTTAAATCCTGCTTCAGCTGTGATTCAGATGGGAGAGGGATCTTGGGGTGCTGGATGATGATGAGAGCAGTCTTGTTTTGGTTTTGTCTGGTGTGGCCATGTCCTCATTTTAAGAACTGCAGATGTAGTATATAAACTTCAAAGAGTTTATTGGCCCCCGGTAAGACTTTCTAAAATCGGGAGAGGTACGGTCACAATTTGTTTTAAATACGGTGAGACTGGAACTTTTTTTGCCATTTATTATTGGTCAACCCTAAATTATCTACATTTTAGTCTGGCGTAGCTAATTGTATAATTCATATGGGTAGTTGTCTCCCTTTACACATGCAGGGATATGTATAATTGGGCTATGTATTAAGGTACTCCTGTTTGCTTCTCTTCAGTTATTTGTTAACAAATTTATTTATGTCAGCCAAAGTGTGTATTGCAACCCACTGGATAGCTCTGCCGAGTACAGACTCTTCAGGAATGGATTCGTTTAGCTATTTCTATGGTGGCCCTTGAGCACTTTGATAGTAAGAACTACGAGGTTCGCTGTAAAAATTGGTCAAACTTGGACTAATGGCAACACTTGCTTGTGATTTTACTGTTGTTTCCCCATTTATTTTCTCTTGCTAAATTCTGTTGAGGAAGAAGAAGACGAAGAAGAAGAGGCAGAAGAAAAAGAAGGAGGAAAAGGAGAAGAAGAAGAGGCAGAAGAAGAAAAAACAGAAGAAGAGGAAGAAGAAGAAGATGTTGTTCGGGGCACAGAACTCTTGCTCACAATACAAGTCACTCAGTAAGATCAGGGCCAGTTCTAGGCCTTGTGGTGCCCAGGGCGCCCCTCCCCCCCGACAGGTAAAACAGGGTTAGTGTGCGTCGTAGGCGTGTGTCCCAAAAATAGGGGTGTTGCTTCATGGGGAAGGGGCGTGGTCACAGTTATGCCCCCTGTAGCTGTGCCCTCAGTAGTTGTGCCCCCAGTACTGTGCCCCCTGTAGCTATGCCATCAGTAGTTGTGCCATCAGTACTGTGCCCCCAGTACTGTGCCCTCAGTAGTTGTGCCCCTAGTACTGTGCCCCCTGTAGCTGTGCCCTAAGTAGTTGTGCCCCCAGTACTGTGCCCCCTGTAGCTGTGCCCGCAGTAGTTGTGCCCCAGTACTGTGCTCCCTGTAGCTGTGCCCTCAGTAGTTGTGCCCCCAATACTGTGCCCCCTGTAGCTGTGCCGCTAGTTACGCCACTTACCAAAAAAATAAAAAATAAAAATACTCACCATCTCCGCTCCTGCTTCCCGACCGCTGCTGCTGTCCATCTCCGGCCGCCAGCGCCGCTCCTCGGATCTATGGGAGAGACGTCATGACATCTCTCCCATAGCACCGCACAGACACTAGAGGTCAATTATGACCTTTAGCGTCTTTCGCCACTCCCACAATGCCGTGCGGTGCGCGATGACATCATCGTGCACCGCACGGCACTGGCGCCAGTAGCGGATTTTGCCACGGCGGTGGCGGCGCCCTCGGGACAGCGGCGCCCCGGGCAAAAATCCTGCTTGCCCGTGGCAAGATCCGCTACTGAGTAAGATCTTATGTTACCTTAGAAAAGTGTATCTCACTTCCTGTGTTATTGTCGGTATGACACTAAACCAGAGGTTCTCAAACTCGGTCCTCGGGAGCCTACACAGTGCATGTTTTGCAGGTAACCCAGCAGGTGCACAGGTGTATTAATTACTCACTGACACATTTTAAAAGGTCCACAGGTGGAGCTAATTATTTCACTTGCGATTCTGTGAGGAGACCTGCAAAACATGCACTGTGTGGGCCCCCGAGGACCGAGTTTGAGAACCTCTGCACTAAACTAGAGATGAGCGGGTTCGGTTTCTCGGAAACCGAACCCCCCCGAACTTCACCCTTTTTACACGGGTCCGAGGCAGGTTCGAACCTTCCCGCCTTGCTCGGCTAACCCGAGCGCGCCCGAACGTCATCATCCCGCTGTCGGATTCTCGCGAGATTCGGATTCTATATAAGCAGCCGCGCGTCGCCGCCATTTTCACTCGTGCATTGGAGATGATAGGGAGAGGACGTGGCTGGCGTTCTCTCCATTTATTGTTGAACTTGATTGCTTTATTGCTTAATTGTGGGGAGGACTGGGGAGCAGCTGTTAGGAGGAGTACAGTGCAGAGTTTTGCTGATAAGTGACCACCAGTTTTTATCCGTTCTCTGCCTGAAAAAAACGCTCCATACCATATCTGTGCTCAGTGTGCTGCATAATATATCTGTGCTCACACTGCTTAATTGTGGGGACTGGGGAGCAGCTGTATTATATAGCAGGAGTACAGTGCAGAGTTTTGCTGACAGTGACCACCAGTATACGTTGTCTGCCTGAAAAACACTCCATATCTGTGCTCAGTGTGCTGCTTTATTGTGGGGACTGGGGACCACCAGTATAATTAATATTATATAGGAGGAGTACAGTGCAGAGTTTTGCTGACACAGTGACCACCAGTATACTATATATAGCAGTACGGTAGGCCACTGCTGTACCTACCTCTGTGTCGTCATTCATTAAGTATACTATCCATCTACATTCTATACCTGTGGTGCATTTTAGTTTTGCAGTTTGCTGACACAGTGACCACCAGAATACTATATATAGCAGTACGGTAGGCCACTGCTGTACCTACCTCTGTGTCGTCATTCATTAAGTATACTATCCATCTACATTCTATACCTGTGGTGCATTTTAGTTTTGCAGTTTGCTGACACAGTGACCACCAGTATACTATATATAGCAGTACGGTAGGCCACTGCTGTACCTACCTCTGTGTCGTCATTCATTAAGTATACTATCCATCTACATTCTATACCTGTGGTGCATTTTAGTTTTGCAGTTTGCTGACACAGTGACCACTAGTATACTATATATAGCAGTACGGTAGGCCACTGCTGTACCTACCTCTGTGTCGTCATTCATTAAGTATACTATCCATCTACATTCTATACCTGTGGTGCGCCTCTTTTTTTCTTTGCATCATGTGCTGTTTGGGGACAATTTTTTTGAAGTGCCATCCTGTCTTGATTGACACTGCAGTGCCACTCCTAGATGGGCCAGGTGTTTGTGTCGGCCACTTGTGTCGCTTAGCTTAGTCACACAGCGACCTTGGTGCGCCTCTTTTTTTCTTTGCATCATGTGCTGTTTGGGGACAATTTTTTTGAAGTGCCATCCTGTCTTGATTGACACTGCAGTGCCACTCCTAGATGGGCCAGGTGTTTGTGTCGGCCACTTGTGTCGCTTAGCTTAGTCACACAGCGACCTTGGTGCGCCTCTTTTTTTCTTTGCATCCTGTGCTGTTTGGGGACAATTTTTTTGAAGTGCCATCCTGTCTTGATTGACACTGCAGTGCCACTCCTAGATGGGCCAGGTGTTTGTGTCGGCCACTTGTGTCGCTTAGCTTAGTCACACAGCGACCTTGGTGCGCCTCTTTTTTTCTTTGCATCATGTGCTGTTTGGGGACAATTTTTTTGAAGTGCCATCCTGTCTTGATTGACACTGCAGTGCCACTCCTAGATGGGCCAGGTGTTTGTGTCGGCCACTTGTGTCGCTTAGCTTAGCCATCCAGCAAACTCGGTGCAAATTGTAGGACTAAAAATAATATTGTGAGGTGTGAGGTGTTCAGAATAGGAAATGAGTTGAAATTATGGTAATTGAGGTTAATAATACTATGGGATCAAAATGACCCCCAAATTCTATGATTTAAGCTGTTTTTTAGGGTTTTTTGAAAAAAACACCCGAATCCAAAACACACCCGAATCCGACAAAAAATTTTCGGTGAGGTTTTGCCAAAACGCGTCCGAATCCAAAACACGGCCGCGGAACCGAATCCAAAACCAAAACACAAAACCCGAAAAATGTCCGGTGCACATCACTACACTAAACAATGTTACCCCTAGAATATACCCCTAGAAGAGATAACAATGTGTCATCTCTTCTAGGTGTAGACTATTTTACCCTGGGTAATCCTACGCAGTGCGCCCAAGATGGCTGCCACACCTGATACCTTGTGAGGGTGGAATACACAATCCCTTGGAAGTTATTACCCAAAATGCCTGCACCAATCATGCATTATGCTTTCTGTGTGCTTAAGGTTTTCTTTTATGTCTGTGTGGCTTATCTATTGCTGTATTACTTAAATCCTCTGTATTATGTAAATCCTCTGCATTGTTTATGATTGACACACATGCTGCTAGCAATCCACATCATATGTTTAAATGTATGTGATGTTTTTCTTGCCATTTCCTATGTATGTGATTGAATTTATTGTGGATAGCTAGAGTAGTTTTTGTCTGATTACCCACCCTGTGCAATTTGTTCTTTGATCAATTAGCATTTCAATCAGGTGACCAAATGTTCTGAGATACTGTAGGCCTATTCTTAATCAGAGACAGTATTTCTTTAGATTAAGTTAAGGGGTCAGCTTGCTGGGGGTAGCTTGCGTGGATTTTAATAAGTGTGGATTTAAGAAGTGTGTTATCTGAACAGTTAAAAAAAACAGTTGAAAAAACATTAAACAACATCAAGGAAAGCTAACTTACTTTTACAACTTACTCCTACTCCACTTTAAACCAAGAAAACACAAACAACCACAGCATGTTCAGCAAACTACTGTTTCTTATTTCTATTCATGGAATTCTCACCAAATTTCACACATTTTACACTCACCCTGAAACTCACCCCTCTGTGCACATTACAGCTTCTATTCTCCACTCCCCTCTTCTAACCACTCATGAGCTTTATACTTACTTCTCTGCAAGTACTTTGACCACCAGAATAAACACTCGCAAACATCCACCAATATTTATCTCACTCTTCTGCTTTTATTAGCTGGTGACATATCACCAAATCCAGGCCCCAACCACCCTTTCCTCTCACACTCAGCTGTCTCAAAACAACATAGAAATCCATCTAACCTCATAAATATCACGTGTCTCCCATCCCTCTCCAAGTCACTAAAATGTGCCTTATTGAATGCACGCTCTTTTTGCAACAAATTAACATCCATCCATGACCTCTTCATATCTCACAACTTTAATCTGCTGGCTATAACAGAAACATGGCTCACACAATCAGACACGGCCTCCCCTGCAGCACTGTCACACGGTGGTTTCCACTTCACACACACATCTAGGCCTAATAACAGTAAAGGTGGTGGGGTTGGAATCTTACTGTCACAGTTTTTCACATACACTGTTCTACCTCAGGTTCCATCACTCGCATTCACATCATTTGAAGTTCACTCTATCAGGATTTTCACCCCCTTCTCTCTGCGTGTTGCAGCTATCTATCGCCCTCCTGGGCAACCTAAACAACAATTTCTAGAAGATTTTTCTGCCTGGCTCCTACACTTCTTATCCTCTGAAATCTCCACCATCATTATGGGCAATTTCAATATAGCTCTTGACAGTCCACAATCTGTTCATGCATCCAAACTCCTCTCTCTAACCTCCTCTCTTGGTCTAACCCAATGGTCCGACTCCTCTACTCACCAGGAGGGCCACTGCCTTGATCTTGTGTTCACCAGGCTCTGCTCAGTTTCCCAACTCATGAACACTCCTTTCCCTCTCTCTGATCACAACCTGATCACCTTCACAATCTCTTCTATTACTTTAAATTCTAGGACACTAAAACCAAGCAAGCCTCCTCTAACACGCAGAAATACTAACAATATAAATTTCCAACAACTTTCCACTTCTCTGCAACAACGTCTCTCACCAATCTCTACATTCACCACACCTGACACTGCTGTATCCCACCTGCACCAGACCCTAGAGAGTGCCCTTGATGAAGTTGCTCCAGCTACCCATCACACTCCACGTAGGCTTAGATGCCAACCATGGCACTCTAAATCAACAAGACACCTACAAAAACTGTCACGTAAGGTAGAACGTCAGTGGCGGAAATCTCAGAATCCAAGTGACTTTCTCACATATAAGACTACCTACCACTCCTATCATCAGGCCCTGGACACTGCCAAACAAACATATTTCCAATCTCTCATCTCTTATCATGCCACCAACCCCAAACAACTTTTTAATACATTTAAATCACTTCTTTACCCACCCTCACCTCCCCCACTAGCTACTATCAGTGCACAAGAACTTGCTTCCTACTTCAAGGATAAGATTGATAAAATCCGAGATGAAATGGTATGCTCTAACTCAGCCAGCGACCTGCTCAAATCCCTATCTGAACCCTCTGGCACTTTCTCTTCATTTGATCCCACAAGTGAAGATGAAGTATCAACACTCTTTTCATCCTCCTACTCCACTACCTCTCCTCTTGATCCTATACCCTCACAGGTCAGCAAAAGTATGTCTCCTGTGCTTATCCCAACCTTAACTAAAATCTGTAATCTCTCTCTCTCTACTGGCATCTTTCCATCTCTGTTTAAACATGCAGTGATTACTCCCATTCTGAAAAAACACAACTCTGACCCAAACACACTATCTAACTACCGTCCCATTTCTCAGCAACCCAGTCCCTTCAAGCTACTTGAGAGACTTGCCTACACTCGCCTTACACACTTTCTTAACTCCCACAACTTACTGGACCCACTTCAGTCAGGCTTTCGTGCCCAACACTCCACGGAGACGGTACTGACCAAAGTAGTGAATGATCTGGTCACTGCTAGATCAAAAGGCCATTACACACTACTTATTCTTCTAGATCTCTCTGCTGCTTTTGACACTGTTGACCACTCTCTTCTCATACAAACACTAGAGTTCCTAGGTCTTCAGGACACAGCCCTTACTTGGTTCTCATCCTACCTATCTAATCGATCTTTCAGTGTTCGCTTCTCTGATTCTACCTCCTCTTCTCTACCTCTATCAGTTGGAGTACCGCAAGGCTCAGTCTTAGGTCCTCTGCTTTTCTCAATCTATACCTCCTCTCTTGGTAAACTAATCAGCTCCTTCGGATTTCAGTATCATTTGTACGCTGATGATACTCAAATCTACCTATCCTCCCCAGATTTATCACCATCTGTATTGGCTCGTGTCACTGGATGCCTGTCTGCCATTTCATCTTGGATGTCATCTCGCCATCTCAAACTCAACATTTCCAAAACAGAATTAATTATTTTCCCACCAGCTAAGGGTAGTTACCAACCTGATATTGCCATAACTGTTGACAATGCAACTATCCACCCTACCCCACAAGCTAGCTGCCTAGGTGTCATCCTTGACTCTGAACTGTCGTTTGTTCCACACATTCAATCTGTCTCTAAATCATGTTACATGCACCTTAAAAACATATCCAAAATATGCCCTTATCTTACACAAGACACTGCAAAAACTCTGATCCATGCACTCATCATCTCCCGCATTGATTATTGTAATAGTCTCCTTACTGGTCTTCCCAAACATAGGCTGTCACCACTTCAATCCATTTTAAATGCAGCTGCGAGGCTAATCTTCCTCGCCAGACGTTCTTCGTCTGCTGATCCGCTCTGTCAGTCCCTCCATTGGTTACCAGTATTCTACCGTGTCAAATATGAAATTCTTTTACTTACATACAAGGCTATTACCCAAACTGCACCATCATACATCTCCTCACTCATCTCAAAATATCTCCCTACCAGACCCCTCCGCTCTGCACAAGATCTGCGTCTCTCATCCAGATGTATTACCTGTTCCACTTCCCACTCAAAATTACAGGATTTTACCCGGGCTTCACCCACTCTGTGGAATGCCCTCCCACGCACAATAAGACTCTCCACTAGTCTCCAAACCTTGAAACGTTCCCTGAAAACTCATCTCTTCAGACAAGCCTACCAAATTCCTGACCCACACACATAACCTTCAATGCTTCCCTATCCAGTTACATATCCTCTGCACAGTCCCCATAACCTCACATTTTGTCTTCCAACATTGCTGGGTGATCATATCATACAACCCACTAAGAACCTAGCAATCTGGGGAAACATTATGTAATAGGTTGCATCTATCCTTGTGTATCAATACCTATTTCCCTATAGATTGTAAGCTTGCGAGCAGGGCCTTCCTACCGCTATGTCTTTCTTTGCCCTGTTTTGTTCTATAACTGTTGTTCTTAATGTAAAGTGCAACGGAATATGCTGCGCTATATAAGAAACTGCTAATAAATAAATAATAAATGTCTGTAAAGCGCCTTGAGTCCTGTTGGAGAAAGAGCGCTACATAAATAAAATTATTATTATTATCATTATTACTTTGTATCCAAATTTAATTTTCTTTTTCTACAAACATACAACATATAAATACTAAGCAGACACTAAACATTTCCTTTTGTCCAAGAATTAAGGTATTAAAATAAATGGAAATGTATGATTGCAGTGGCGTAGCCAGTTTGTGACATGGTGGGGGGTGCCGGTAGGAAAACAAGCCCCACAGGCATTTCAAAATTCAAATATCAATGGGGCCCTACTTGGCACAGTAGCAGAGATAGAGCAAATTATATTTATACAGAGAGAGCATCCACACTAACCGATTCTCAAACCACGCCAAAGGGCTCCACAAATGATGACTAAACTGCGCCATACATCTTGCCACAAAGTGTTGACTGAATAAGCTTCTTAGTTGCATTACTAATGCACGGTTACCCCGGGCATGGGTGATGGCATTACATGCAGCTCTTATGTGCGACTCTGATGTGGAACTGGGAAGAAAGGCAAAAAGACTGAGGAGCGACAGGAGTGAGACGCACCATACATAGCACCACATGGCGTTGTGCTTAACCTGCATCTTTATATCAACTACATTGCGACGGAAATACAAATCCTAAGCACCCAGTACAAAAAACTGTCCATTGTAAGTAATTATTGTTGGTATGTAGAATATTTTTCTGCAGGCACAGCTGTAGTACTTTGCCTTGTGTCTATATCTTCCTCACCATCCTCACCTGCGGACTCCAACCAGCCGCCGAACGTATCCTCCTCACCGTATTTCTCATGACCATTAGTGTGAATGAACTGCTCGGATAGGCATTAACAAAGCATTAACACGTGACTTCCAGTTCCGGCTCCCATGTGATCAGGTGCCTGGTGTGAGAGCTCCTCTGCTACCCCGGACAGCACAGCACGCAGCGCTGCGTTCGCGGCGGTTCCCGCAACCTTGGCGAGGGGAAGCTCTTCTCCACCTTATGGAGAAGTTTCTCACCTCTCCCATGCCGGCAAAGCAGCAAAGATCCCGCTCTGAGTGGCGCCGGGCGGAATCCAACATGGCCGCCGCACCGGACACACAGGAGGACACGCAGCAGCTGGATGATGGATCTCAGCCTGCCTCTCCTGACCCTGCAGCTCCAGTCTCATATGAGGATGTAGTGAAAGCAATCCAGGTAACAATGGGGCCCCTCATGGACGCGCATGCTGCTAAGCTGACGCAGTTGGCACAGGACATTAAGTCTCAGATGAAACAGCTGTCCCAGAGGGTATTATCCACTGAGCAAAGATTGAGGGAAGTATTCCAAGACGTGGCAGAATTAAAAAACGAATACTGACACTATGCAGAAATCTTATTACCAAGTTATGAATAAATTAGACGACCTGGAAAACAGGTCGAGGAGGAATAACCTCAGGATCATGGGCCAAGCAGAATCTCTTAAAGGGCCAGACCTGTATCGTTTTTTACAAGTGTCCCTCCCAGAGTTGTTGGAAATCCAGGAGACGTGTGCAGACATGGTAGTGGAGAGGGCCCACCGGTTAGGACTGCCCAGGACGGGTCAGAACGCGAGGCCACGTGTGGTGATTTTTCGCTGTTTAAACTTTCTTCATAAAGAAGCTATTTGGTCTGCTTCCAAGAGACACAGGACTCTTGCATGGGATGGTGGGGATATTCATCTCTTTTAAAGATTACTCTGCAGAAGTATCCCGAGCTCGCAAGGATTTCTCGCAGATTTGCTCTCGCCTGGTCCAGGAGGGCAGGAAGTTTGCACTGTTGTACCCAGCACGTTTATGGCTCTTTGACGGGGACTCCTTTCGTGACTTTTCTAATGTAGCTGACGCAGCTGGTTATCTGTCTGAAGGAAGGAAATCGAGACATTCGTCTTCTCCTACTTCTCCACGTTCCACATCATAGGCCCTGAGCCGGGGGTTACATGCGTTACTTGGTGGATGGCCTGGGAGTTCCGGCCGGGACTGCTCATATGCTTGCTATTTGTATGGTACCCAAAAACGGGGAATAATTGCCTTAATGCTTTTCATCTAGTTTATAAGCACCAGACACCCTCTTTTCCTTAGCCTCAGTTTAATCTGTTCAGTTGGGCTGGGTGGAAGCTGGGATTCTCATTTATCTTGTTGAATGTCGTTATTGGCCGGGGTGTGCTAGGGGTAAGCACGCCTAGTTTGAAGTTAGCCTTACGGATTTCTATATGGCTGGAAGTTCTTATTTCTTGGACGTAGAGGCGAGTTACTGCCTCTTGTCCTGTTCTGTCTACTTTTTTCTATGTGTTGTTACCCTCTTTATGTCCCATCTTGTCCCCCCTGTATGTTTGCTCAAGTGTCGCGGTGGATGGAGCAGCGGTGGCTGGACCACCACTTCCTTTATGTACTCGTCATTACTTCATTGGGTTTCTTTAGATTAGTTGCATGTCGTCTCTAGCAATTAGCACATGGAATGTGGGGGGTATAAACTCCCCGGCTAAGAGGAAAAAAATCCTTATGTATCTAAACAAGCTCCGCATGGATATAGCATTCTTGCAGGAAACGCACCTCCTCCCTCTATATGTAGCCAAATTTAACACACTTTGGTGGTCAGTATTGGCCTCGACCCCATACTCCTCTAAGGCACGGGGGGTGGCCATACTGATTAGACAGTCACTATCTCATACTGTTCATTCTATAAAGGTTGACCCGCAGGGTCGGTACGTTATTGCAGACGTCACAGTAGATTGCACACGCTTATTGCTATGTAATATATATGCTCCGAATAACCGCTCCAAAGTGTTTTTCCTGGATATGTTGAACAAACTATATGGTCATATAGAGTCTAACATTGTGTTAGGGGGGGATTTCAATGTGGTTTCGTCTCATGTTTTGGATAGGAATGTGGCTGGAGTCGGGGGTATAGCACCCCGAAAGTGGGTGTTCAGTATCTAACACGCCGATTGCGGGTGGTGGATGTGTGGAGGGCGTGCTATCCGCTGGAACGGGAATATACCTGCTGCGTATGGTACGCTCTCCCGCATTGACTACCTGTTGTTGTCAGAACACATGTTCCCCAAGGATATGGATGCTGGGATCGAAGCTATTAGTATTTCGGATCACGCCCTATGTTGGATTAAACTGTCGGTACACGTAGATAAGGGCCCGGTGAGGCAGTGGCGGTTTCCGGCACATCTGGCTAATTCATTGAAATTTCGTAATATGTTGGAAGCGGCATGGCTAGATTACAAGAGTAATAACGCTGGTTGTGAGTCCGAGAAACCTCTGACGTTCTGGCAGGCGTCTAAGTTCGTCATGAGAGGGGTTATTATGTCTTACTGTGCACACAGGGATAGGCAATTAGACGGCTCATACTTGGAAGCTCAGGCGAACTTGACGACTTCCTTTCAAAGGTTTAAACAATCACCAACCCCAACTAATAGGGCTGATTATAATAATAAGAAGGCCGTTTTTGATAATATTCTGAGTCACTTGGAAGCCAAGCACACTTTTTATAGGAATGCCTACTTTGATAGATATGGTAATAAACCGGGTACATTAATGTCCTTCTTATTGAAAGGGCGTCACTCTTCTTCGGTAATTAAATCCCTCCGCACTAGTGACGGTACTAGGGTCCGGACTAATGCCAAGATAACTGAGGTGCTGAGCTCTTTTTATTCCCAACTGTATTCTCAGCCTCCTAGTAATCTGCCCAATAAAGAGGCCTTTTGGGCTAATATGAGTTTACCTCAGATGTCTGATAGCCAGGCCTCATCCCTTATGGCACCCATATCGGGGGAGGAGGTAGAAAGGGTGATTAAGGCATTGAAAACTGGAAAGGCGCTGGGACCGGACGGCCTCTCCAATGATTATTACAAAATCCTATTACCCCACATCCGGGACACATTGCTGGTATTTTTTAATGAACTACTCTCAGGTCAGACCCTGCCTAGTTTCTTTAATTCAGCGTTCCTTAGGGTGTTGCCGAAGCCAGGTAGGGACCTGGAACTCCCGGAATCTTATAGGCCCATCTCCCTCCTTAATACGGACTATAAGTTGTTTACCAAGATATTAGCTGACAGGTTAAAACTTGTATTGCCCTCTATTGTCCACCCAGATCAGTCGGGGTTCATTTGGGGCCGTCAGGCGATTGTGAATATCAGAAAAGTTTTAACTGTAATGCAGAGGTTAAAGGATTCCTCAGATACGGGCACCAATGTTATCCTATCACTTGACGCCAAAAAGGCATTTGATATGGTGACTTGGGACCATTTATTTGATACACTCAGGGCCGGCTCAAGGCATGTTCGAATAGAGCGGCCGCGCAGGGCGCCACCCTTAATGGGCGCCGCGCGCTGGCGCCGCCATATTCGTACCTGGAGCCGACCCTGCTGTGCAGCTCTCCCCGGCCTTTAACTGTGGTGCACGATATGTGTGCTGCGCGGCGCTGGCGTCTGACGTCAGACGCCGGCGCTGCGCAGCGCGCATAGAGCACACCACCGTAAGTCCCAAGCCTGCAGACAGCCACACTCCCGCGCAGCGCGCATCGATCATCGATCACACCATCGTTTGAAGAGTCCTCCGGTCCCGGCCCGCGCCCTCTGACAGCAGCACTCCCTCCCGCGCCGCAGGTATTGTGGGGGGCATTTATGGATCTGTCACTGTGGGGTCATATCTGCACTGTGGGGCCATCTGCACTGTGGGGGCATTTATGGATCTGTCACTGTGGGGGCATTTATGGATCTGTCACTGGGGGCATATCTGGCACTGTGGGGTCATCTGCACTGTGGGGGCATTTATGATTCTGTCACTGTGGGGGCATATCTGGCACTGTGGGGTCATCTGCACTGTGGGGGCATTTATGGATCTGTCACTGTGGGGGCATATCTGGCACTGTGGGGTCATCTGCACTGTGGGGGCATTTATGGATCTGTCACTGTGGGGGCATATCTGGCACTGTGGGGGCATTTATGGATCTGTCACTGTGGGGGCATATCTGGCACTGTCGGGTCAGCTGCACTGTGGGGGGCATTTATGTATCTTGCACTGTGGGGCATATCTGCACTGTGGGGGCATTTATGTATCTGGCACTGTGGGGGCATATCGGCACTGTGGGGGCATTTATGTATCTGGCACTGTGGGGGTATATCTGCACTGTGGGGGCACTTATTTATCTGGCACTGGGGGCATTTATTTATCTGGCACTGTGGGGGCATTTATTTATCTGGCACTGTGGGGGCATTTATTTATCTGGCACTGTGGGGGCATTTATGTATCTGGCACTGTGGGGGCGGCATTTATGTATCTGGCACTGTGGGGGCATTTATGTATCTGGCACTGTGGGGGCATTTATGTATCTGGCACTGTGGAGGCATTTATGTATCTGGCACTGCTGGGGGGCATTTATGTATCTGGCACTGTGGGGACATATCTGGCACTGTGTGGCCATTTATGTATCTGGCACTGCTGGGGGGCATGTCACGTGTTGCTGGCACTGCTGGGGGGCATGTCACGTGTTGCTGGCACTGCTGGGGGGCATGTCACGTGTTGCTGGCACTGCTGGGGAGCATGTCACGTGTAGCTGGCACGGCTGGGGAGCATATCATGTAGTGTTCCCGCTAGGCAATGTGTCTCAGTGCTCTGCCTGGCGCAAAGTGTCTCAGTGCTCTGTCTGGCACAATGTGTATTAGCTGCATTACTGTGTGGTGTAATGCGAATTGCCACTATTATGTGGCCACGCACCTTCCCCACGAAGCAATGCCCCTAAATTTTTGCTGCGCGCCTTCGGCGCGCACTGTCCATTCTTTAGCGTGTAGGTAGGGGAGCACCAAGCATTACAGTATGTACATCATTTTGCCCTCCTAACTTCAAAATGTGCCCTCCCTGTGATCAGCACCCTGCCCTAAAAAGTGAACACTATTATGTGTAGCTGGCACTGCTGGGGGGTATATTGTGTGTAGCTGGTACTGCTGGGGGGCATGTCATGTGTAGCTGGCACGGCTGCGGGGCATGTCATGTGTAGCTGGCACGGCTGCGAGGCATGTCATGTGTAGCTGGCACTGCTGCGGGGCATGTCATGTGTAGCTGGCACTGCTGGGGGGCATATCATATCTAGCTGGCACTGCACATTATGTTTATCTGACACTATACTGGAGACATTGTGTGTAAGGAACACTACTGTGGCTTTTATGTGTAAGGCTGCTAATTGTGTGCGTAGAGGGGGTGTGAAAATATATTTATAGTCTGATAATATGAGGTGATAAGGCAACGCCCACTTTTCCGGAGGCCACGCCCACTTTTCTGGAATGCGCGCGCCTTCGGCGCGCGCATAGGGGTTGGGAGGGGGGCGCTTTTACATTTTCTCGCTCAGGGTGCTGGTAGGCCTGGAGCCGGCTCTGGATACACTACATAGGTTTGGGGCCCCGTCTGCCTTTGTAGAGGTGTTGGTCCGCTTGTACAAAGACCCTGCCACGCAGGTATTGGGAAATGGCTATATTTCTTCCCCCTTCTACATTCAGAGAGGCACCCGTCAGGGGTGCCCCTTATCCTCACTGCTGTTTGCTCTGGCCCTGGAGCCACTGGCGATAGCCCTCCGTGACGCGTCTTCCTTTAGAGGCATTTCTGTGGGCAGGCTGGAGGTTAAAATAGCACTGTTGATGATATGTTGCTGTTTATTGCTGACCCCAGCAGGTCAATAGGACCTATAGTTTCCATTATTGACAGCTTTGGATCCTTTGCGGGTTACAAGGTTAATCTTTCCAAATCGGAACTAATGCCTCTATCGGGAGATGCGTCTTTTTTCAACAGGCACCCGGTTTTATCCCAGTTCCCTAGGACCCAGGGGGCTCTTAAGTATCTGGGGATAATGATCCCTACGTCACTGGAACTGTTATATGCAGTTAATGTTGCACCGGTCCTGACGGCTGTTCGGGTCCTCCTAGACGGGTGGGTAAATTTGCCTTTGTCCTTGATGGATAAGGCCACGGTCCTTAAAAGCGTGGTGTTCCCAAAACTCTTATATGTTTTGCAGATGCTGGCATTTCGCCTTACAAGAAAAGACTGTAAGTCGGTAAATTCCATGTTCTCTAAATTTTTATGGGGAGGGAAGAAACCTAGGATCTCTTATGCTAAACTTCAGTTGCCAAGGGCGGAGGGGGGGGGGGGCTGGGGATTCCAGACTTGGAGGCGTTTAGTAGAGCGGTGATGTTCCGCTATGTCACAGACTGGTTATGGCAGCGTTCTTCCTGCTTTACCAATTACACATTGGAGGAGGAACTGTTTTCCCCCTTCTCCCCCAGCGCCCTCCTTCACACCCCAAAGAACAAACTGACGGCATCACTTAAAACGAATATTATCCTTTCTGATACTTATGGAGCCTGGCATTATTCCAATTCTAACTTACATAGACACCCGACCTCCTCCCAATACACAACTTTCTGGGGGAACCCTTGCTTCAGCACGGGGCTAGAAAATGCTAACTTTAAACAGTGGCGGGAGCGGGGAATTTCGTCTATTAGAGACGTATTTGACTCTGGGGGACGACATATGCTGTCCTTTGAGGAATTAAAGTCCAGATATGGTATAGCAAACTCAAATTTTTATATGTACCTGCAAGCCCAACATTTTGTCACTACTATGGCGGTCCCTATGCCCTCGCCAGACATACAGGATCCGATAGCCACTCTCCTCACTCTCACGAATGCCTCTACTTATCGTCTATCATATTATTATGATAATTTACGGGTGGTGCAGGCGGAAAAGCTATGGAATCGCACAATTTCTAATTGGGTGGGGGATATACCAGATTTCCCCGCGCAATCAATCCTACTGAAATCCTGTAAGTATACATTTAAATATCTACACTCAGCTCAGCTTCAGGAAGTGTATTTTAAGTTATTACACAGGGCTTATATAGCCCCAGCCCAAAGAGCACATATGATCCCGGATGGGACGAGTGAATGCTTAAAATGCCACGTGTCAAGGGCCTCCTTCTTTCACTGCTTTTGGACATGTAGGAAGATTGCTACGTTTTGGAACAAAGTTATTGTATTCATTAATAGAACTCTCTTATTGGGGGTTGCCAGAGACCCCATAGCTTGTTTATGCAACTGTTTTGAGGGTTGGCCTCTTGGCCCAGATAGGAAGCGAGTCACGCCCATTCTCACGGTGACTAACAAAGTTATTCTGAATCATTGGACGAAAAAGTCGTCTCCCTCTTTAGGGGAATTAAAAAATGTGCTTTTACGGGTTCTCTATTTCGAGCGCCAAGCCACCTTGCCAGACATTGAGAGGGGGGTTGCTCGCTTTTATTCGAAATGGGAGCTTTACATTGATAGCCTAGACATTGCAACACAGGGCCATATTGAAAGGCTCTTTGAAAATACCTCCTGGATTCTTTATAAACGTGTGGATGCTAATTGATATTCGTGTACACTTTGCTGTTTTGAGGCTGATGAGTTCATAGTTTGTTTGTACTGTATGTACTCCACGCGACTACGGAGTGAATTGTCTTGTCTTGTCTCCCCCTTCCCCTCTCCCTTCTTGTTTTTCCCCTTACTATTATTTTATCATGTTTATCAGTGGGTGGTAATAGTTTGCAGTTTAAAAGGTATGACTGCAGGATATGCGGAATTAGGCGGCACAAGATGCAAGGCATTGAGATACCCGCAGTTCTGCTATAGCGGGGATGTACGTCTGTGTTGGGATCCGGTCTGAAGATCGACAGTGTCTAGGTCGACAATGTTTAGGTCGACCACTATAGGTCGACAGTCACTAGGTCGACATGGATGGAAGGTCGACAGGGTTTCTAGGTCGACATGTGCTAGGTCGACAGGTCTAAAGGTCGACATGAGTTTTTCACATTTTTTTTCTTTTTTTTTATGTTTTCATACTTAACGATCCTTGTGGACTACGATTGGAATGGTAAAGTGTGCCGAGCGAAGCGGTAGCGGAGCGAAGGCACCATGCCCGAAGCATGGCGAGCGAAGCGAGCCATGCGAGGGGACGCGGTGCACTAATTTGGGATCCCGGTCACTCTACGAAGAAAACGACACCCAAAAAAAAAAAAAAAATCCTCATGTCGACCTTTAGACCTGTCGACCTAGCACATGTCGACCTAGAAACCCTGTCGACCTTCCATCCATGTCGACCTAGTGACTGTCGACCTATAGTGGTCGACCTAAACATTGTCGACCTAGACACTGTCGATTTGATGAACCACACCCGTCTGTGTTTGTGCCTTACTTATAATTTTTCATTATGAATCACCACTGTATGTAACTCTTTACATTGTGAAAATAAGAAAATAAAAACAGTTTTACAAAAAAAACCCCCAAAGCATTAACACAATGTCTGTCATTTACAGGGAGGGGGCAGGGAATCAGGGGAGCCAGGAGCCGGAGGGGGGCGCATTCAGCTGATCTATGATGCATAGTAATAGGGTAACTTATCCCTGGGGAGGGGCCACCAGTTAACAGAGCAGCCCCAAATAGCTAGGAAAAAGAAAAATGTTTATTAAAAATAAAATGGCATTAACTGCCCCATAATAGCCAGTTGGATTAGCGATAGTTTCCTCAACACCCCCAACCCCTCCCCCCCCACCCGCTACACCGGGCTATGCCATTCCAGTGCTGTGTGGGTGTGGCAAGTGCCGTGTGGGCGTGTACACCGCCAGCCCGACGCTCCTTAAATAAGTAAATGTACGGAAAATACCGCGTGAGGATGGCTGCTCATTATCCTGCTGTTATGATAACGGGCCTATTTTTATGTGGAGGCCTGGGGCAGTAGTCCTATAGACCCCATAGTTATTCTGGCCCCTACATTTGATGGATTGTACTTGCGTGCACAATAAATAACATATAGATGAGGGGGTTGGAGGGGGGCGAGGGTGTTGAGCACAATACATAACATATACATACTGTAAACTAGAATATTGTTTACAAAGATCATAGGGCACAAAAAATGTGTTTGCATCTGGCCCTACAAAGCCTCAAACTGCCCCGGTAGTTTTGTGATAGCCCCCCTGCGTGTGTGAGTGCAATTGTACCTGCTTTCTTCAATAGACGCTTGCGGCTTTAAGACCTCTCCCGACTTCTTCTTCAGGAGCCTGTGGCAGAAGGGTGGACACCCCAAGAGAGCCCCACACATATAGATAGAACACAGAATCGTATTGACAACAATTTATTATAGTTGGTTTCACTAGTCACCACTACAAATGATATTTGGGTATTACCAGCCAAGTACATTTACATATCAACACGACCTGTTTGTTGAAGCAACCTGTAACATCAAGTATAAATGTGTAATGTTGCAATTAGAACACAAGAAGGACTTTGACAATCAACTGCATCAGTCCGGAATAATGCTGCAATACAATTAGGCATTTACCCAGGGGCGGATCCAGAAGAAAATGATAGGGGGGGCACCATGGAAGGGGCAAGTACATTTGCGTGCGGCTTCGGTGCATGTGAGGTGGCGCTTCTTATACAATGTCCACAGTTGTAGCGCTCATTATGCAATGTCCACTGTACTGGTAGTGCCCCTTATATAGACCCCATAGTAGTGGTGCCCCTTATGCAATGCCCGTATTGCCCCCAGTAGTAATGTTGCCTGTAGTAATGCCCCCAGTCATTTGGCGCCCTAGTAGCTATGCCCCCAGTGGTAATGCCCCTGCAGTTATGACCCCAGTAGTTTACCCCCCCTTTAGTTTAGCCTCCCAGTGGTAATGCCCCCAGTAGTTTGCCTGCTTGTAGTTTAGCCACCAGTAGTAATGCCCCCCCTGTAGTTTGCCCCATTGTAGTTTAGCCCCTGTAGTTATGCCCCCCCTTGTAGTTTAGCCCCCAGTAGTACTGCCCCCAGTAGTTTTGCCCCTGTAGTTATCCCCCAGTAGTTTGGCCCCTGTAGTTATGCCCCCAGTAGTTTGGCCCCCCTGTAGTTTAGCCCCCAAGTAGTAATGCCCCTGTAGTTAAGCCGCCAGTAGTAATGCCCTCCTGTAGTATGCCCCCAGTAGTTAGCCCCTTTGTAGTTGGCCCCAAGTAATAATGTCCCCCAGTAGTTTGCCCCCAGTAGATGCCCCCAGTAATAATGTCCCCCAGTAGTTTGCCCCCAGTAATAATGTCCTCCAGTAGTTTGCCCCCAGTAGTAATGCCCCCTAGGAGGTTGCCCCCAATAGTTGACTCCCCAGTAGTAATGCCCCCAGTAGATGCTCCCCCAGTAATAATGCCTCCAGTAGTAATGCCCCCCCCACGCAGTAGTAATGTCCCTTGTTGATGCCCCCAGTAGTAATGCCCCTTGTTGATGCCCCCCAGTAGTAATGCCCCCAGTAGATGCTCCCCCAGTAATAATGCCCCCAGTAGTAATGCCCCCCCACCCAGTAGTAATGTCCCTTGTTGATGCCCCCAGTAGTAATGCCCCTTGTTGATGCCCCCAGTAGTAATGCCCCTTGTTGATGCCCCCCAGTAGTAATGCCCCCAGCAGATGCTCCCCCAGTAATAATGCCCCCAGTAGTAATGCCCCCCCACCCAGTAGTAATGTCATTTGTTGATGCCCCCAAGTAGTAATGCCCCCAGTAGTTGCTCCCCCAGTAATAATGCCCCCAGTAGTAATGCCCCCCCAGTAGTAATGCCCCTTGTTGATGCCCCCAGTAGTAATGCCCCCAGTAGATGCTCCCCCAGTAATAATGCCCCCAGTAGTAATGCCCTCCCTCCACCCAGTGGTAATGTCCCTTGTTGATGCCCCCAGTAGTAATGCCCCCAGTAGATGCTCCCCCAGTAATAATGCCCCCAGTAGTAATGCGCCCCCAGTAGTAAAGCCCCCTCAGTAGTAATGCCCCTTGTTGATGCCCCCAGTAGTAATGTCCCCCCCGTAGTTTGCCCCCAGTAGATGCCCCCGCTGCACTGAAGAAGACAAAACACAACATACTTACCAAGCCCCGTTCCCGCTTCCAGATCTCTGCAGTCCTCCTCCTCTCTTGTCGTCCTCTCCTCAGCACTTTGAGACGTCATGACTGACGTCTCTCCCATAGCGCACGCCGCACAGTGACAGCGTCGGAAGCCGGAGCTCAGTACTGAGCTCCGGCCTCCGGCTACCGCTGTGCAGGGAGACGGGCGCCCGCTGGTAACACAATCTCAGCGGGCGCCCGTCATCTCCCTGTGCGGCGCCGGGGGGACGACGACAGAGGGACGGGGGACGGAGGCCACAAACGACAGGGGGGCACGGGCCCGAGTGCCCCCCCCCCCCTGGATCCGCCACTGCATTTACCCAAACAAAAGTACAACATAAGCGTGGGCTGGCATTTCTATCCACTCCGTATTTACTAAAGTGTCCGCCAGATGGAGCTAGATTGGATGTGTTCAGTTTACGCTGCTGACAAAATGTTCCAGCTATATCAATGTCCTACAGGGGGTGCTGTAGAATGAGTTTGCACTGTGCACAGTATTTGTAATCCAACGGGTGGTGCCGTGGAGCAGCTACTTGCAATGTATAGCACCAGTTTCCAATAGAGGGCGCTGTGGAGTAAGTCATAGCACAGTGTAGCAATGAGCTTCAAATAGAGGGCGCTGTGGAGTAAGTCATAGCACAGTGTAGCAATGAGCTTCAAATAGAGGGCGCTGTGGAGTAAGAACTGATATCAGCATACAGTGGGACACAGAGCAAATTACCCAATCCTGGCACACACATGGTGCTGCAGCTCAAACAGTCTAGGGATAAGTGTCACTTCGTGTTTTCCCTGCAATTGAAGTGGTAAGGGGAAGCAGGGGGTTTCACACAACCCTATCCCTTAAGGCTCTCTGGTAGAGTGGCAGGCAGCCCCAAATAAATCACACGTGTCCCTCTCCTTGTACATAGAGTCCTGCTGTGATCTGTCCCAAGGGGGCTGTGATGTTGCAAGCTGTCAGGGTGATCACTGTTGGTCTGGGTGCCCATAGGTGGGGGCTGTCTGGGGTGAGGTAGAGTACCTGTATTCTCTGCTGCTGTTGCCAGCTCCTGCCGGTCGCTTCTCACTGCTGTTTTTCAGGATGACAGCCTTCTCTCGGTGCCCAGTCTCTCCCAGCGCAGCGCGCCTCCAGACCTCCGCGTACAGCTCTTCACACCCACACATGACACACTGCCTCCTGTTTCACTGCCATGCTGCTCTCTGCTCACTGCAGCTCTCCTCCCTTCTTCTCTCCCCACACACACGGCCAATCAGAGCGCTCCCAGCTTCCCGCTCTGCAGGGATCCTGATGGAAAGCCCAGGGTCCTAGTGCTATACATATTTCTCTCCTGGGTGCCATGGTTGCTTAGCAACCAGTGTTAAAAGGGTTTTAATCCTCACAGTGCGTTTGCAGCTGGTTTAACTAGCAGAAGGGGTACCCCAAACGTGGGTATCACAGTTTTATATGGTATGCAGCCAAAATCCTGGCAGCCAGGATCCCAATGGTCAGAATTCCAATGGATCCCGGAGTTAAGTACAGGGGGTTATGCTTAGTCTGCAGGAGTGTGGGAAGTTAGGGTTAGGCTGCGAACAGGGGTGATGGGGTGTGTGGTCGGGTTTAGGCTTGGGGGGTGAGGGAGGTTAGGGATAGGCTGCGGGAGGGGCGAAAATACTAACCGGGATCCGTTGGGATCCTGGCCATCAGGATTTGGCTGTCGGTCTTCTGACTGTTGGGATCCCGCAGTAGGAAAATCACTGGTAAAATGGCCATGGCGCCATTTTCCTGGAGACCTGCGCATGCACACTAGACTCTGGAAAGTGCTAGGGTCTCCTAGTGACTCTAGGGGGTCATTCAGACCTGCGATCAGATAGGGTGCATTTTTTGCAGCCCTGCGATCAGATAGTCGCCGCCTACAGAGGGAAGGGTAAAGTCTGTGCAGGTGTGTGATTGCATTTGTAAAATAAGTGTGTGCAGGACTTACTCACCCGCTGCGATGTATTCCGGGTGTTCGGGGCCGGAGCTGATGTCAGACACCTTCCCTCCAAACGCGCCTGCGTTTTTCCGGACACTCCTGCAAAATGGTCAGTTGCCACCCACAAACAGCTGCTTCCTGTCAATCACCTTGCGATCACCCGTGCAATCATTTTTTTCGCACCATCCCATCGCTAGACACCGACGCCCGATGCTGTTGTCTGACGCGCCAGCGCATTGCAGGGCATACGCATGCGCAGTTCAGATCTGATCGCCCGCTGTGCGAAAACGCACAGCAGTGATCAGGTCTGAACTGCCCCCCTAGTGCCCAGAGTCTACTGCTCTGCCGGCTAGAGAGGACAGGGCCCAGATGGAGACTGCACACGGGCCTCCTCTTCTCTCTCCATACATCTTTGCTAAACCCCAAAATACCCAGTGGCATAACTCCCAACCCCGCAGCCACTGCGAAGGCGCAGGGCTGCGGGGGGTGCCGCCGCCGATTCAGAGCAGATTGACATGTGGACGGCTAAACTGCTAAATGTCCCTTCCAAAATGGTCGCCGCTATGGAGGAGACATGCTAGAGGTCATATTTGACCTCTATCGTCTAGGAAGTGCCGGGACCAGCGGGAGCGCATAGCGCTGGCCGCGGCACCCTACAGCCCTGCCATCTTGCTACCCTGGTGCGGTGGCGGCAGCAGCAACGGGGGGATCGGGCAGCGGTGCCCGCGGCTCACTACAACCTTCAGAGGCAGCGGGAAGGGGGGATCGGGCAGCATTGCTCACTAAACAGCAGGGAAGGGGGGGCGGGTTGGGCAGCATTACTCCCTAGCAACAACTAACAAGCATGACACCCAGTGCATGAAATCCCTGGCAACAAGCATTACCCCCTGACAACGAGCTTGACACCCAGCGCAAGAAGCCTCTGGCAACGAGCATAACACCTAGCGCATGAAACCTCTGGCAACGAGCATGACACCCAGTGCATGAAATCCCTGGCAACAAGCATTAGCCCCTGGCAACGAGCTTGACACCCAGCGCATGAAACCTCTGGCAACGAGCATAACACCCAGAGCACGAAACCAAGATCATGAAACCCCTGGCAACGAGCAGGTAATTTAAAAGTAATTAGAAGCCTTACTGTAGGGCTTAATGTGTAATGGGCTTTGCGGTGTGTGGCATAATATATAACGGGCATTGCGATGTGTGGCATAATGTATCACGGACATTGCGGTGTGTGTCATAATGTGTCACAGGCATGACGGTGTGTGGTATACTGTATCACGTGCATTGTATGTGGTATAATATCTCAGGGGCATTGTAGTGTGTAGCATAATGTATAACGGGCATTGTGATGCGAGGCGTAATGTGTCACAGGCATGATGGTGTGTGTCATAATGTGTTACAGGCATGACGGTGTGTGGTATACTGTATCACGTGCATTGTATGTGGTATAATGTCTCAGGGACACTGCAGTGTGTGGCATAATGTATAACAGGCATTGCGGTGTGGTGTAATGTGTCACAGGCATTACGGTGTGTGGCATAATGTCTAAGGGACATTGCAGTGTATGGCATAATGTGTAAGGAGCATTACTGTAAGGCATACTTGCCTACCCTCCCGGAATGGCCGGGAGGCTCCCGAAAAACGGGTGACCCTCCCGGCCCCCCGGAAGAGCAGGCAAGTCTCCTGATATCCGCGGGTCACCCCCTGCCCGCCGCCCACTTAACGAGTAAAGTGGGCGGTCCTGGCAGGCTATGACGCGATTCTTGTTGAATCGCGTCATCGTAACCACGCCCCCCTGCTGTATAATGCCGGTAATCGCGGCATTACACAGCGGGGGCGTGGCTTAAATGACGCTGTCCAGAAGCCACGCCCCATTCCGCCTCTGGCCCGCCTCCGTTCCACCTCTGGCCCGCCCCCCTGTCACGTCACCTCACTGCCCCCTGCTGAGCCGACGGGCTGCTCTCTCCTGGAGAGAGCAGCCCAGAAGTCGGCAACTATGCTGTAAGGAGGAATAATGACAAATAATGGAAGGGGCATGAATCAAGATTATTATTTTTTTCTGTGCAAAACTGGGGTACAAGGTAGTCTTTTCCTGCAACGCCACGCCCCTTTCATCGAAGTAACACCCATTTTAATGAAACCACACCCCTTTTTCCGAGTGCACCTTAGGCGCGCACAATTTCTTCACTTTGCTAGTGCCAATTATGAGAAGGGGACAGAGAATTTTTTGGCTTGGGGGAGAAAAATTTCTAGTTACCCCACTGAAAATACCTTGGTTTATCAGAATTGTCATTTTCATATAAAGACTTGTGGGATGAATACACTTTTCAGTCTACATTGATGGATTCAGAGAAACCAAGTTTAAACATATTCAAAGCTTTGTACAAGCCAGTAGTCAGTAGCTGACAAGGCCCAAGCCCAGCACAATAGAGAGCTGCTAGTGCTTTATCCACACGAGGGCAGCAGAGCCATTCGTGCAGGCAGTTCGGAATTCTGTAACGTATCATTTTGTCATCACAATCACTGTTAAGATTTTAAATTATACCTATAATGAGGATTTCACAGAAAGGAAATTCTACCAATGAAAAAACACATTGAAAAGTGCAAATGTGACACATGAAATAAACACGGTCTGGGACGCCCATGAGTTCTGTCAGACATGAATCAGTTGTGTATGAGGCGTGATGAGTCAGCAGTAGCTGAGGGCAGAAATGTAAAAGTTCTAATGCAATGTAATCAGGACTTGACACGTTTTTCTTTCTCCCAGCATGCAATACTGCAATAGCAGTGCTGAGAAAGTGTGCACATGTATGCAGAACTGAGTGCACTGCAGGGCCGTAGCGTAGCAGGATGCGGAGACACCCTGGGCAGCCCCAGGGACGCTTTAAGAGAGAAGGAGGCCCGTGTGCTGCCTCCTCCGTTCGGGCTCCCTCTTCTCTGCCGGCAGCGCTGAGAGTTTGAGCTCTAGAGGGCTCAGACCATTGGTGTTTCTATAATGGGTGCAGTGTGTGCGGTGCACACGGGCCCCTGAGTCCAAAGGGGGCCCACACCGCACACACTGCACCCATTTCTCCTATACTTACCTTTCTGTCGCGCCGCTGCTAGCGCACTGACCACTAGAGACTCTGGCATGCACAGGACTCCGAGAAAATGGCGTGACATCCATTTTTCGGAGTCCTGCGCATGCGCTGTAGATTCTGACACTGTGCCAGAGTCTACAGCGCTCAGAGCACTAGCTGCGGCGCAACGGCTACAGGAGAGGAGGGGCCCCACACACGGAGTCTGCACACGGGTCCCCTCCTCTCTAGAGACGCCCCTGGCCCAGACCTTACTGCACATGCGCAGATCACCGGGAAAATGGTGTGGAGGCCATTTTCTCAGTGATTTCTCTGATGTGCATGCTCAAAACACCGTGAAAAATGGCTGCTGCGCCATTTTCACGGTGATTCAACAGCAATGCTGACATCGGTGCAGGACTCCAGAGGGGAGAGTATTCAAAAAATGGATGCAGCGTGTGCGGTGGGGACCCCTCTGGACTCAGGGGCTCGTGTGCACCGCACTCACTGCACCCATTATAGATACGCCAGTGGACAGCCTCCGTGGGCCCCTCCTTGCACTTTCCCAGACACCCCGCATGCTGAATATGGAGACGCAACCAAGCTGTCCCCTTGGCCTTGCAATGCATCCTGGGAGGCAGCACCCCTTGTTAAGACCCTGCTCTCCCGGAACATCAGCCAGGCTCCAAAATTTGGGGGGGGAGTAGCCAGGGGCGGATTGGGAACAAAGTGGGTAATTCCAAGTTGATCGCAGCAGGAATTTTGTTAGCAGTTGGGCAAAGCCATGTGCACTGCAGGGGAGGCAGATATAACATGTGCAGAGAGAGTTAGATTTGGGTGTGGTGTGTTCAATCTGCAATCTAAATTGCAGTGTAAAAATAAAGCAGCCAGTATTTACCCTGTACAGAAATAAAATAACCCACCCAAATCTAACTCTCTCTGCACATGTTATATCTGCCTCCCTTGCAGTGCACATGGTTTTGCCCAACTGCTAACAAAATTCCTGCTGCGATCAACTTGGAATTACCCCCAAAAAGCAGCCCTGGAAAAAATTGTACTAGTGGTCCCACATGGGCAGCAGCAGAGGTGTAAGGTCTAGCCATGGGCCATGGCAGCAGCACCCTCCCCCCAAGACTTTCCAGATAGTGGGCATGTCCAGCATCAAGAGGGAAGTTAAAAAGAAATGAAATTACATATTATGAGCACATTATATGATACACCTTCAGAATTTAGGAAACTATGGCCCTCATTCCGAGTTGTTCGCTCGCTAGCTGCTTTTAGCAGCCGTGCAAACGCTAAGCTGCCGCCCTCTGGGAGTGTATCTTAGCTTAGCAGAAGTGCAAACGAAAGGGTCGCACAGCGGCTACAAAATAATTTTGTGCAGCTTCAGAGTAGCTCCAGACCTACTCCTAGCTTGCGATCACTACAGACTATTTAGTTTCTGTTTTGACGTCACAAACACGCCCTGCGTTCGGCCAGCCACTCCTACGTTTCACCAGTCACGCCTGCGTTTTCATCTGGCACACCTGCATTTTTTCACTCACTCCCTGAAAACGGTCAGTTGACACCCAGAAACACCCACTTCCTGTCAATCACTCTGCGGTCAGCAGTGCGACTGAAAAGCGTCGCTAGACCTTGTGTGAAACTGCAACGGCTTTTGTGAAAGTACGTCGTGCGTGCGCATTGCGCCCCATACGCATGCGCAGAAGTGCCCTTTTTTTTTGCCTGATTACTGTGCTGCGAACTAAAGCAGCTAGCGATCAACTCGGAATGACCACCAATATCATTCTTTAGAAAGATATATTTTCTTGCTTATTACACCAACCGTATCCCAATCGCTATTCACTCAATCTTATATGTCAGCCAAGCCGGCAGACAGAGCATACACTAGATCATCTGCAATCACAGGCTAAGTGGCAAAGTAATTGTCATATATGCAAATTATTTTGCATCTTATTCATTATGTCTATAAAAAGGACCACATGTCCTCAAACAAAACAGGCCCCGCGGGTGCGTCGGCCCACCGGGGATCTTCCTTGCAAACCCTATGGCAAATCCGCCTCTGCGAGTAGCCATGTACTTCCGGGAGAGTAGATCACCTTCCCACATCCGGCCCAAATCCTAGTGGAAACTGCATCATTCCCTCCTGCGGGATGCTGCGATTTGTTATCTTGCGTTGCAGAAATGGGTTCATATGGAGCTATACGATAATGGCCAAAATGCATCTCCCCTCCGGAAAGAATTAATTTTTTGGGCAGGATAAATGAAAAGTGCACTCCTTTATAAATACGTTACTCATACGCTTTTCAGACAGAAACGTCTGAAATTCCTGGCTTCTTAGCCGGACCCAGCATGAACCCCCCTTTCACACAGGGAAGCAAATTACCAAGTGCAGCAGTTCAACCCAGTAATTTGCAGATCAACACAGGTATTTTGTCTGCGTGAAAAGGTCAACCCAGGTTTAAAAATTTCCAGATCTCCGACCCTGGTAAATTCCTGGGTCGAAGTCCCGGGAATTTCAACCTGGGTTGACACGTGTTTATCACCAAATTACTGGGTAGAACTTCTTAATCCGGTAATTTGACTTTCTGTGTGAAAGGGGTATTATTATACAGTCAGAAATTGGATGCATAATTCTCCTGTGTGTACTGTATGCCTACAAACAGGAGAATGTGCGGGATTAGGGCTCAGCACATTAGTGCATGAATCTCACTGTTCCTGAATCAGTGTAACAGGACTCACAAATCGCTGCACATGTGAGAGAGTTAAGGGGGGTACAGTACATACGTAGCGATGTGTGCTTCATTTCTAAGCAATTTTACTAGACTGCTTAGAAATGAAGGCCCTCATTCCGAGTTGTTCGCTCGCTAGCTGCTTTTAGCAGCCGTGCAAACGCTAAGCCGCCACCCTCTGGGAGTGTATTTTAGCTTAGCAGAAGTGCGACTGAAAGGATCGCACAGCGGCTACAAAAAAAGATTGTGTAATTTCTGAGCAGCTCCAGACCTACTCCTAGCTTGCGATCACTTCAGTCTATTTAGTTCCTGTTTTGACGTCACGAACACGCCCTGCGTTCGGCCAGGCACGCCTGTGTTTGTATCTGGCACGCCTGCGTTTTTCCACACACTCCCCAAAAACGGCCAGTTACCTCCCAGAAACACCCACTTCCTGTCAATCACTCTGCGGCCAGCAGTGCGACTGAAAAGCATCGCTAGACCTTGTGTGAAACTGCATCGGCTGTTGTGAAAGTACGTCGCGCGTGCGCATTGCGCCCCATACGCATGCGTAGAAGTGCCGCTTTTTTATCTATTCGCTGCGCTGCGAACGAAAACAGCTAGCGAACAATTCGGACTGACCCCCAAAGCGCAGATCTCTCCATGTGTATGACCCATAGCGATAGCGATGCACGGCACCGCGTGTCGCTATCGCTGACTCCAGATTGGCCTGCATGCATGCCAAATCTAGTTAGATCGCTCACTTCACCGGACTTCCAGGACTATATGTTACTTAATCTCCCATTTGTTTTAGTTTATGTTTGTTCTTTGTTGCACTAACTCGTGAGCGGAAAGCAGATACCTAAATACTGGGTGTACTATGTTTGGCCGGCACTCGGGATCCCGGCGCCCAGCATACCGTCGCCGGGATCCCGACCGCCAAAATGCCGGCAGCGGGGCGAGTGCAAAAGAGTCCCTTGCGGGCTCGCTGCGCTCGCCACGCTGTGGGCACGGTGGCGCACTAAGTGTGCCATGCTATTTGTTCTCCATCCAGGGGTGTCGTGGACACCCCAAGAGGGAGATTAGTTGTCGGTATGCTGAGCGCCGGGATCCCGACAGCCGGCATATTAAATGCCTCCCCTAAATACTATAGGGAATGTGCTTTATTATATGCTGGTTTGTAAGTTAGTTCACTATTTTACGTGTTACTTTTTAAGACATTTTGGGGGTCATTCCGAGTTGATCGCTAGCTGCCGTTGTTCGCAGCGCAGCGATCAGGCTAAAAATCGGCACTTCTGCGCATGCATATGCGACACAATGCGCACGCGCGACGTACTTTCACAAAAGCCGATGCAGTTTCACACAAGGTCTAGCGACGCTTTTCAGTCGCACTGCTGGCCGCAGAGTGATTGACAGGAAGTGGGTGTTTCTGGGAGGTAACTGACCGTTTTCGGGGAGTGTGTGTAAAAACGCAGGCGTGTCAGATACAAACGCAGGAGTGGCTGGGGAAACGGTGTAGTGGCTGGCCGAACGCCGGGCGTGTTCGTGACGTCAAAACAGGAACTAAACAGTCTGAAGTGATCGCTAGCTAGGAGTAGGTCTGGAGCTACTCTGAAACTGCACACATTTTTTTTTGTAGCAGCGCTGCGATCCTTTCGTTCGCACTTCTGCTAAGCTAAGATACACTCCCAGAGGGCGGCGGCTTAGCGTATGCACGACTGCTAAAAGCAGCTAGCGAGCGAACAACTCGAAATGAGGGCCCTTATTACAGAAGTCCGGGTCAAGCTCCAAAGTCACACTCACGCATTTAATAAATAAAATAAAACATTTGTAAAGTATATATTATACTCATTAAAAAACAACGGCAGTTACAAGTGACAACATGAGCCATACTTGCCTTTTCTCTCCGGCAATGTTCAGGAGACTCCCGAATCTCGGGTGGTTCTCCCAAATGCCCAGAAAACTGGGCAAGTCTACTGCCCCCCCGCCCCCCTTTCCCCCCCATGGATACCTGTTGTTACCCACTTTCTGAGTGAAGTGGGTGGAGCAGGTGGCTTGATGACGCAGTTTGTGTAGAATTGCGTCATCATGGCTATGTTCCCGTTCTACAGTTCTGACAATTGCAGCATTGTATGGCAGGAGGTCACAGTTATGAAAGAGCAGTGCCCCCTTACGCTTCCCATTTGGCTACAATATAGCTTGGCACAATGGATCCAGGCTTGAACTGGAATGGCTTAGCACAATGGATCCAGGTTTAACCGGAATAGCTTAGTAAAAATGCATATGGAATAGCTAGTAAGATATGCAGATACGCAGGGGGACCTGGTAATTGGAGCCACAGGATGCCTGAAGACAAACGTTACTATGCTGCCTTCTGATCATCAGAAGGTGCCTTTTATCCCCCTTGCTCCTCAGCCATTGGTGGAAATGGTCAGCTGGACCGGAAGCGCCCTTCGATTGGCCTGTTCATGGTCAGCTGACCAGGGCCAATATGGCAGCGCCCAGAGAATGGGATACAGGCAGGAGCGCTTGGGTAAGACATGACAGACACTGCTAAGTGGTGACAGAGGGGCATGATGCTGAAATACAGAAACAAGCACCTACGCTTAGCGGGCTGGTAAGTGTTTACAACGCTGAGTCCTCACAGCGGGGTATATTTACTAAGGTCCCGATTTTGACCGAGATGCCGTTTTTTCTTCAAAGTGTCATCTCTGTAATTTACTAAGCAAAAATCACGGCAGTGATGAGGGCATTCGTAATATTTTGGATGTCCTAGGAAAAAATCACGAATCAATACACCATCGGTCAAATACGCCTGCAATTTGCTAGAAATCGGGAATTTACTAAAAAGTGCAAAACACAAACACTGCCGACAATAGCCAAACACTGCCGTGATGAAATACAAATCGTGAAAAAGTGCTACAAAAACCCAGACCTGCTTTTTTATCCCGTGTTTGGATAGGCATGCACGGATCCATGAGATCCGTGCATGTTTTTCAGTGGGAAGGGGTGGGAAATGTTTTAATTTTTTTTTTTTAAATGCGTGGGGTCCCCCCTCCTAAACCAAACCAGCCTCGGGCTCTTTGAGCCGGCCCTGGTTGCAAAAATATGGGAAAAAAATTGACAGGGGTTCCCTCATATTTAAACAACCAGCACCGGGCTCTGCGCCTGGTCCTGGTTCCAAAAATACGGGGGACAAAAAGCATAGGGGTCCCCCGTATTTTTGAAACCAGCACCGGGCTCCACTAGCTGGACAGATAATGCCACAGCCGGGGGTCACTTTTATACAGTGCCTTGCGGCCGTGGCATCAAATATCCAACTAGTCACCCCTGGCCGGGGTACCCTGGGGGAGTGGGGACCCCTTCAATCAAGGGGTCCCCCCCCCCAGCCACCCAAGGGCCAGGGGTGAAGCCCGAGGCTGCCCCCCCCATCCAATGGGCTGCGGATGGGGGGCTGATAGCCTTTGTTGAAAGTTATGAATATTGTTTTTAGTAGCAGTACTACAAGTCCCAGCAAGCCTCCCCCGCAAGCTGGTACTTGGAGAACCACAAGTACCAGCATGCGGCGGAAAACTGGGCCCGCTGGTACCTGTAGTACTACTACTAAAAAAATACCCCAATAAAGACATTACACACACACCTTGAAAGTATAACTTTAATGCATACATACACACCACCATATACACATACTTACCTTATGTTCACACGAGGGTCGGTCCTCTTCTCCATGTAGAATCCAAGGTGTACCTGTTGAAAAAATCCTACTCACCAAATCCAGTGTAGAGGGCTCCTCGGGTAATCCATTTGTAATCCACGTACTTGTAAAAATAAAAAAACGGGACACCCGACCACGAACTGAAAGGGGCCCCATGTTTTCACATGGGACCCCTTTCCCCGAATGCCAGAAACCCCCTCTGACTGATGTCTAAGTGGGTTTCTTCAGCCAATCAGGGAGCGCCACGTTGTAGCACCCTCCTGATCGGCTGTGTGCTCCTGTACTGTCTGACAGGCGGCACACGGCAGTGTTACAATGTAGCGCCTATGCGCTCCATTGTAACCAATGGTGGGAACTTTGTGGTCAGCGGTTGACCGAAAGTGACCTCACCGCTGACCACAAAGTTCCCACCATTGGTTACAATGGAGCGCATAGGCGCTACATTGTAACACTGCCATGTGCCGCCTGTCAGACAGTACAGGAGCACACAGCCGATCAGGAGGGTGCCACAACGTGGCGCTCCCTGATTGGCTGAAGAAACCCACTTAGACATCAGTCAGAGGGGGTTTCTGGCATTCGGGGAAAGGGGTCCCATGTGAAAACATGGGTCCCCTTTCAGTTCGTGGTCGGGTGTCCCGTTTTTTTATTTTTACAAGTACGTGGATTACAAATGGATTACCCGAGGAGCCCTCTACACTGGATTTGGTGAGTAGAATTTTTTCAACAGGTACACCATGGATTCTACTGGAGAAGAGGACCGACCCTCGTGTGAACATAAGGTAAGTATGTGTATATGGTGGTGTGTATGTATGCATTAAAGTTATACTTTCAAGGTGTGTGTGTAATGTCTTTATTGGGGTATTTTTTTAGTAGTAGTACTACAGGTACCAGCGGGCCCGGTTTTCCGCCGCATGCTGGTACTTGTGGTTCTCCAAGTACCAGCTTGCGGGGGAGGCTTGCTGGGACTTGTAGTACTGCTACTAAAAACAATATTCATAACTTTCAACAAAGGCTATCAGCCCCCCATCCGCAGCCCATTGGATGGGGGGGACAGCCTCGGGCTTCACCCCTGGCCCTTGGGTGGCTGGGGGGGGGGACCCCTTGATTGAAGGGGTCCCCACTCCCCCAGGGTACCCCGGCCAGGGGTGACTAGTTGGATATTTGATGCCACGGCCGCAAGGCACTGTATAAAAGTGACCCCCGGCTGTGGCATTATCTGTCCAGCTAGTGGAGCCCGGTGCTGGTTTCAAAAATACGGGGGACCCCTACGCTTTTTGTCCCCCGTATTTTTGGAACCAGGACCAGGCGCAGAGCCCGATGCTGGTTGTTTAAATATGGGGGAACCCCTGTCAATTTTTTCCCCATATTTTTGCAACCAGGGCCGGCTCAAAGAGCCTGAGGCTGGTTTGGTTTAGGAGGGGGGACCCCACGCAATTTTTTTTTTTAAGTTTAAACATTTTTTTTTTACAAGGTGCACAATGAAGCCCTGCACGGATCTCTCAGATCCGGCCGAGATTCATTGTATTAAAGTCGGCAGTGTTTTACAAGTCACTCACGTAAAACACTGCCTAAAAAAACGAATGACATCGACATCGGAAAAACCGAAAATGCAGAATACGGCAGCTTAGTAAATTAGTCGTAATCAATTCAAAAAGTTGCATATTTACACTTTCGATGTCATTCGTGATTGAACTTTGACCTCAAACGGGAAAATACGAATCTTAGTAAATTTACCCCAATGTATCCACTAAATATCGCTGGGGCCATCAAAATGGCTGTCTCCGCTGTGCGTTGGTGACAGGTACACTTTCGTAGTTAAAAATTGCCAGATTAAGGAAAACATAAATTGTGCAAGTGACACCTCTAATGGTTATAATGATGTTGATTCATGACAGGTAGAGCTACATCTCAAGTGTGAGGCAACTGTACTAATCATGGCTTCTGTGTGATCAAAAACCAGACAGCAAGGTCAGGTGGCTGTTCTATAATTAGACCAGAAATTTGATTGCAGAGGAGGCGTTACTGGCACCGCCGTATAATTTCTACCAGTGGTGCCATGATTGAATACCACCAGCAATCATGAGTCATGACTTTCCCCACTTAAAATTCAGCAGCGTTAGACACAAATGTATTACATAATAGTTCCCTAATTGCAGGGATCGTTAACTTGCGAACATTATGCTATGGAAACCTCGAAAATCAGTGCAGAAAGCAGCCATAAGCATACATTTCCAATGAAACGTGCAGTTTGTACATGACTGATACGTGCTTACATAACAATTGTGTTACCTAGTTAACATTCATTTATAGAGCAGTTGTAATTGAGGGGGTCATTCCGAGTTGTTCGCTCGCTAGCTACTTTATGCAGCAGTGCAAACGCATAGTTGCCGCCCACGGGGGAGTGTATTTTTGCTTTGCAAGTGTGCGAACGCCTTTGCAGCCGAGCATAGCAAAAACATTTTGTGCAGTTTCTGAGTAGCCCAGGACTTACTCAGCCGCTGCAATCACTTCAGCCTGTCCGGTCCCGGAATTGACGTCAGACACTCATCCTGCAAACGCCTGTGTTTTCCCAAACACTCCCAGAAAATGGTTAGTTGCCACCCATAAACGCCCTCTTTCTGTCAATCACATTGAGTTCGGCTGTGCGAATGGAATCTTCGGCTAAATCCATCGCCCAGTACCGTTCCTCTGTGTACCCGTACGACGCGCCTGCGCATTGCGGTACATAAGCATGTGCAGTTTTGCCGTTTTTTTTACATGATCGCTGTGCTGCGAATGACCCCCTTAGGCCATTAATCTAGGTGTATCCTTGTCCCAAAACTCCAGTGATAATACAGTAAAGCCTACGTGAATGACTGAAATGTTCTCTGTAAGGCGCTGCGTACTATATGTGCGCTAAATAAAAAATAAAATAAAATAATACTGCAAGGCTTTAAACAAGCCGGGGTACATAGGGCAGCAGACCGATGCTTTCTAGGTAGAAAGCCTATTCCGACAGACTTTTTCATAAATACCTATCACTACATATACTGGGAATCATTAAATCATTAACCAAATATTCAGTTATTGGAGCAAGTGGAAGAGTTCATACAGCAGACCCTAAATAGAGATCCAGAGCAGAGATTTCCGTCCAAAGACGGCCATTCTTTTCTTTAAATGGACTGATGCAAAAAATGTATCATTTGCTATAGGGGTTGGGTATTCATCATGTAGACAGTGAGGAAATGTTGACATGTTAGAATATCAAAATATTGGGCCTAATTCAGACCTGATCGCTGCTGTGTGTTTTCGCACAGCAGCTGATCAGGTCTGAACTGCGCATGCGCCGCAGTACGCTGGCGCATGCCAGACAACCTATGGCCATCTCAGCCCAGCGATCGCCTCTGCCTGTTTCCCAAGCAGATACGGTCGCCAGGCGGGAGGGGGTGGGTCGGCGGCGTTTGGCCGCCGTTTTGGGGGACCGTGTGTGGGGTGGCCCGCGGTGGCTGCATGATGTCACACGCAGCCGCTGCGACCCGGACAGCGATGGGAAGTGCTCTGCCAGCGCGCAGGTAGGGAGTTACTCGTCAAGCACAAAAGCATCGCCGATGTGTGATGCTTTTGTACTTGTGCGGGGGGGAGGGGGCAGACATGTGGGGCGGACTAGCCCTATGCTGAGCGTCCCCCGGCACGGCTACGATCAGGTCTGAATTAGGCCCATTGTCTCTATTCGTTACTTATCTTCTCCTTGCGGCTGCATCAGAATCTTCTGGGTTAAACCGGTAGTCATGTGACCGACCGTCACTTCTGGGTCAGAACTGCAGTCATTAGCTTTCCGGTAAGTATTCCTCGCCGACTCTAAACTTAATAACTACCCCTAACTGTTCCTCTAGTGCTGAACCCTAACCTACCTCCCCGCAGCCTAACCCCTATCTCCATTCCCCCAGCCTAACACTAACCCCCCTTTCACATCCTAACTCTAACCTCCTCCCCGCAGCCTAACCCTTACATCCCTTTACAGCCTAACCCTAACCTCCTCTTGTAACCAAACCCTAATCTACCTCACTGCAGCCTAACCCTAACACTTCCACTGCAGCCTAACACTAACCATCCCACCCGCAACCTAACCCTAACCTTCCCCCGCACCCTAACCCTAATCTCCCTCCCTGCAGCCTACCCCTTACCTTCATCCCCAGCCTAACAAACTCCCTCCCACATCCTAACCCTAACCTCCCCCTGCAGACTAACCATAATCTCCCTCCCCGCAGCCTAACACTAACTATCCCTTCTGCATCCTAACCCAAACCTCCCCCTGCACTCTGACCTCCAGTCCCGCAGCCTAACCCTAACTCCCTCCCCCCCCCCCGTAGCCTAGCCCTAACCTCCCCCTGCAGCCTACCCCTTCCTTCCGCAGCCTAACCCTAACCTCCCCCTGCAACCTCACCCTCCCCTCCCACAGCCTAACACTAGCCTTCCTCTACAACATAACCCTCCAGTCGCGCAGCCTAACCTCTCTCCTCCCACCATCCTAACACTCTAGTCCCGCAGCCTAACCCTAACCTCCCTCCCTCCACAGCCTTACCATCCAGTCCCGCATCCATACTTGCCTACTCTCCCAGAATGGGCGGGAGGCTCACCAAAATTGTGTGGGTCTCCCCGCCCCCCGAAAATGTATGCATGTCTCCCACTTTTCAAAGCAGCCCCCTCACCCTCCTTTAGCCACCCACAAGAGAGAACAAGTGGGCGATCTGAGGGGGGATCAGATGACATGATTCACGCTAAATTGCGTCATTGTAGCTCCACCCCCCACTATACAAAGCCTGTTTTCTCGGCACTGTATAGCGGGGGCGGAGCCACGATGATGCAATTGTGACACCACGCCCCCAGGCAGCCCATCATGCCACCGGCCAAGCCCCCTGGTCAGCCCACCTTGCCGCCAGCCACGCCCCCGGACAGTCCACCTTGCCATGGCCACTCCTCTATTGCCTACCACGCTGCCACCTCCCGGAGGAGGGGGCAGCAAGGTGGGCAACTATGCCCGCAGCCTAACCCTAATATCAGCATTCTGACAATGTTAACATTTCACCTTTTAACATTTAACGTTGACATCATAAATGATGATATTGCTATTGTTGACCTTTTGACTATATCCCGTACCATAGTTATATGTTTTCCAGATAGTATATACAGCATTTATGGGGGTGATTCATAGCTGATCGTAGATGTGTTAAACTTAGCATAGCTACCTACGATTAGATTTTCTGACATGCGGGGGGACGCCCAGCACAGGGCTAGTCCGCCCCGCATGTCAGGCCCTACCCCCCTCGCCAGAGGAGTCACTTACCTCTCAAACACCTGGTGAAGGCGGGAAAATGGGCGTGGTTTCACGGGATGGGGTGTGGCTTTGCAGGACGGGCCGTGGCTTTGCGTCCCGACCCCCATTTTTGACACATCGTGGGTCCGGGAGATGCGGGCTGGCCCCGGACACTTTAATTTCTTCAGTGCCGGCTGCTACATGATGACAGAAGCCGGGTTGCTGCACGTAATATTACAGTGCAGCACCCGGCACCTGTCACTGAGCAGGAGCCGGCACTTTGGTGTCACCCCTCGGCGGGTGACACCAGGGTGCGGGCCGCACCCCCCGCACTCCCCTTTTGACACCACTGCCCCTCGCACAGGTGAGAAACCATCGCATGGCATTGATGCTTTCGCACCCGCCGTATAGCTCCCTGCCTGTGCAGCCTAGCGGCACTGGCAGGCGGCTACCCGCAATGTTTTGGATCGCAGCGACTGCGTGTGACGTCACACAGTCGCCGTGGCCCGCCCCAGCAACGGTTTTGACATTCCTCCGTTGTCCGGACTACGTCCTCCCAACAGCGTTCTAACTCCGTTGGTACGCCCTGCGACCGCTTCTGCCTGTCAGTCAGGCAGAGGCGATCGCACCAGTGAGAAGTTTTCGCATCTCACTGGGTGCGCACGTGCAGTGCACCCGCTGAGCGGGCACACTCCATAAAGAGCTTCAGAGTGAATTAGCTCTGAATTAGGCCCTATGTATTTTCCATGCTGTGTGCTGAGGCGGTTGTGAGTGATGTTGCTCTCAGTATTTCCCCTATTCCCCTTGTATCTCCGTCATTCCGCGGCCTCCCACGCAGGGCTGAACATGATTTCTCCTTCTAAATAATTATCAATAAAATGTATCTTCCAAGAGACTAAATGAAAGATGGCATGGTGCGGGAGAAACATGGATACAAGCCACTTAACCTCCTAAATTTATAAGTAGAGGGCTCCGCAAAAATCAATGTTCTTATGGGTAATGCTAAGATTTAAACCAGGTGACAATCTGCCTTCCACAATAATACATAATTTGCAGAGGGTTAGTAACATATTGATAAAATTATCATCTGCAGTATAAAGGACCTCATAAACGAATATGTATTTCGTTCTAAGTCCCATGGGTTCTATTTCCTTGATTTGAGAAAAATAAACCATCAAATACAAAGCCTGCGTCATCTCCCTCCTGTAGTTTTTATTGTTACTGGTAGACTAACGATGATTGTCGCACAGTAACGGTCTCTTCTGAGAGTGCAGAATGTGCAAATGCACTTCATTGTAGGACCTGGCGACTTTGTTGCTGTGCCGCGGCATAATGCGGCTTAGGAGGCGATTCTTGCCTGATTCTCTGCCGCGTGCATCTCTCGGTTTTCAGCGAACTGCGCATGTGTCGCAGCAAACATACGCAACTTAGAACAGTTACGTGCATTTCTAAGTCGGACGCAGCTCAGTCACTTCTCAGGGATGGCTGGATGGGTGCTACTGAGTGGTAACTTGTTACGTTACGCATTGTTTCTTCAATGCTAATGGGTTGCCATGGGCAACTTCTCCACTGGCTCACTTCCCCACTCTTTTCACTGCTTAGTACATGTCCCCCATAATAGTCACATAGACGCTTGCCGTAGGCGTCTGGAAATTGAGAACGCATTACGTGCAACTCATGACCAGACCCTTTGGTTCTACCATTTTGTCTCCTTCAAGTTTACTCACATTTGTTCCTGCGTGTGGAAGTAGTGCTGCTTTGGAGGAAATTACCACGTCGCAGGAATATCGGCTCACAAATCCAAAGTTTAGCCTGACAAATGAATATACCGTACGGTGAGACTGTGTGTACCTCTGTTGCTTTGGTGTATGATGACACCTCTGGAGGGGACGGTGTTAGAGATGCTGGGGTTTATTTATCAAGAGTCGGTTTTAAAAACCCATCATTGCGGATCATGTTTCTGTTTCTGTCCGACATTTAAGAAGGCAATGCTTCTACTAGCAAGACATGGCTAGTAAAAGCAATGCCCTTTTAAATGTTGGGCAGAAACAATCCAAATTGACAATTTACAACCTGACTCTTCATAAACACAGTAGACCCGCTGACTCCATTGACTGTATGTTGAACCTAAAACTGTCTCTGCTATTGCAGAGGTGAATAAAGTACCATTCCCCCATTGTTGAAACCTCAGCATGGACTTCTGGACCCTGTTGTGTGCCTGGCCTTGCTGCTCCTGTCCATGAGCCCAGAGTAACTGGGATGGCAGAGATAATGGTGGGAGCAGATGGGGCCAGATTTTGGGCAGGGAAAAGTGACTGTGTGGACCTGTCTGTGCTTCTTATTGGTCTATATAGTCCCATGTTTGCTAGGCTGATAGCTTTCACCAAGGTTCCTCTACGCTGCAGGCATAGCAACGGCTTTAGTCAAACTTACTCATGTAGCATAGGTAGGAGAGCCAAAGAGTAGCTGCACCAGAGCCTAAAGTTGCCCTTGCTTTCCTTGCCTAAGTCTATGTGAGCAGCATGGCTTAGTCAGTGATCCCCAGGCACTACCTCTTTTACATGGAAGGAGTTTTAAACAGGGACAGCGAGTGACTCTGAGATTGTCACGTGGCTCATCTGTGATGCCTCACTACTAGTGGTCCCTTGACACATTTGGCTATGGCACGGCTGCCAGACGTCACCAGATGATGATGCTATGAGGCATCATCAACATAAGTGGCTGCAGGCATCCTGTGCACTGTGCAATGTCATCTGATTGGCTGCACCATGGCATCATCACAAGGGGCGTGTGGAGGGGTCTGATGACACAAGGGGGCACATGGAGAGGTCTGATGGCACAAATGGGCATATGGATAGGTCTGATGACACAGAGCAGGCATATGGAGGGGTCTGATGGCACAAGGGGGCACATGGAGAGGTCTGATGGCACAAATGGGCATATGGAGAGGTCTGATGACACAGAGCAGGCATATGGAGGGGACTGATGGCACAAGGGGCCATATGAAGGGGTCTCATGGCACAAATGGACATGTGGAGTGGTCTGATGACACAGGGGGGCATATGGAGGGGTCTGATAGCACAAATGGGCATGTGGAGGGATCTGATGGTACAAGGGGGCATGTGGAGGAGTCTAATGGCACAAGGGGGCATATGGAGAGGTCTGATGGCACAAATTGGCATATGGAGAGGTCTGATGGCACAAAGCAGGCATGTGGAGGGGTCTGATGACACATAGGGGCATATGGAGGGGTCTGACGACAAAGTGGGCATGTGGAGGAGTCTAATGGGACAAGGGGGCATATGGATGGGTTCCATGGCACAAAGTGGCCATTTGGAGAAGTTTGATGGCACAAAACGGGCATGCGGGGTGTCTGATGGGCCTTACAGGGGGCATGTAACAAATTTTTAATTTTATTTATGTATTTTTTGCAGAGAAAATACTGCAGGCTTTTGTGCAGCTTTATTTTTACGCTGAGATTTGGACTCTATCGTCTAACTCTGTCCACACAGCTGAAATTTGCCCCCACCCCGGTTGCATTGCAACATAGTTTTGCCAAGGTGCAAAATTGCAAATTGTCGCTGGATCTACTCCTAATTCCAAATGAGGCCTTCAGCACGAACTGGTGCATTGAGGATTACTGTGACATATGGATTGATGAATAGTGCCACATTATGTGAATCCTTGACACTGAAATGCAAGTAAAACAAATAGACATCCTGTCATTATAAAGGATTGGGATTAATGTAAATACCTCTCTATATACTAATGTGCACCGACACAATGGTACAAATCACAAGTTAGCTTTATACAAAAGCTGAAGGCAGGATCAATTATTTGTATAATTGAAAAAGTGTGTTCACTGCAGTGACTGCATAAGGAGCGATTTTCCTCTACCACCTGGACTGCGGACCAGGCAAAGGGAAAACTTCCAGTGAATGGGGTCACTCGCTCCCTGCTAGCGCACAGGAGGCACTTCCACGGAACAAGAAATGAATACAGAAAGTAGCTTTTATTATCCATCCTTATGGGGCAAGACTGGAAATTGGGACCAGTTTTTCCACTTGAGCAAAAAAAAAAAGATCAATAGATGTAATTTTCTTTTACAGCAATCACTATATTTTATGGAGTGCAATGTGATATGATTCATTTGCCTACTGTAATTGGTATTCATTAAGTATACACATTCCTTGAAAGTAATTTTCCAGTTAAATTAAAATTTCCTCTCATCCCCTTATGACCCCCAAATATTCGCTGTCAATCTGTGCTAGTCTGACACAGTCTGCTGTATATTTCATACAGGGCCGGTTCTGGGGCTCTGTGCGCCCCGGGCGGCAATAGGGGGCGTGGCTTCGCACAGGGGGCATGGTAATTTACGCCCCCTGTACAGACTGAAATGATGTGCGGTGCGCGATGACGTCATTGCGCACCGCACAGCAAAGGTCCTCTCCACGAAGGGAACTAGACGCGCGCGTAGCGTCTAGTTCCCTTCGTGGAGAGGACCTTTGCTGTGCGGTGCGCGATGACGTCATCGCGCACCGCACAGTAAAGGACCTCTCCACGAAGGGAAACTAGACGCGTACGCGTCTAGTTTCCCTTCACAGCAGCAGGCAGCGGGGGGCACAGCAGCAGCGGATCTTGCCCTGGTGCGGCGCCCTCCGGATGGCGCCCTGCCCCCTCCGGAAGGCGGCGCCCCGGGCAAAAGTCCTGCTTGCCCGGTGCAAGATCCGCTGCTGATTTCATAGTGCCTTATAGTGATACCCGGAACTATAATGTCTTCTTAACAAGCAGGTAAGCTCACTAAGGGGTCTATTCATGAAGCAGTGAAAAGAGCAGAGAAGTGAGCCTGTGGAGAAGTTGCCCATGGCAACCAATCAGCTGCTCCGTACAATTGTATAGTATGCAAATTATAGATGTTACTTCAATTCTGATTGGATGCCATGGACAACTTCTCCACTGGCTCACTTCTCCACACTTTTCACTGCTTCATGAATAGACCCATAATTGACATTAATACATATTTACCAACTTTTCCCCTCTGTCCTCCAAGACGGGTCAAGGTGGTAGAAATATGGGAAATTTGCGGCATTGCATCGCCATCATCATGTCTCCTAACCCCTCCGACTTCATGGGAGCACAGGCGCTGGGGGGGAGCGGGTACTAATTACCCCGGCCAGTGCTTCTTGGAGGGGCCCAGCAGGAACCAGGGTCTTTTCCCTGTATAAGCTTCCCCCCCCCATGTATATTTTCTCTGCATCAAGTCACATGTTAGGTGGGAAGAGCTTCTATTACACAGAGAGGGCCTCATTTACAAAGCTCTGACCGGTGAGGCATGGTACAAAATCCTCTTCGGTGACTCTGCATGCTGCAGTTTGCATAAGCATACCCAGAAAAGCACATTGTGCTGTTGATGAGCAGGAGACTGCGCTGGCAGGAATTGGGTGAAGTGCTGGCATTCCTTGGCATACCTAAGGATTAGTCAGGCTGGTGTTCCTAGTTTTGTGGAGCACTGCAAAAACTAGATTCCTATCATGGAGCAACATTAAATTGCTGAAATGTTTTGCAGAAATGCCTTGTATGGATCGGTGGCTTCACAGACAGGGGCAGTGATGTCACAGCAGCTGAAATTACTGCAGCCTCAACTCCTGGACTCATAACAGCTTCCATAAGGCCACAGTCCTAATGATTTTGGGAGGAGCTACAGCTGCGTGCAGTAGAGAGAGGAGTTAGAACATTACTTTTAAACAGAGCTGCAATGTATTGTCAGTGTCAAGTGGTCCGTGTGCAAATCTCTGGAGAACTGCGGAAGTGTGACTTTACTAGTTGCATTCTTGCTGAACAATGGCTGCAGAGGCACCTCCAGAATAACAAGTTGGATGGCAATGATGCAACTTCTGCCACTCACATTAAAGCAACACAGCATACATCTACAGCCAGGTTAAAACTGAACGATTATGAATTTTATCTTTATGGTTCATTTTTCAAAGTTTCAATTTTGGGATTTTGTTGTCCTCTAAATATAACACATTGGGGGTCATTCCGAGTTGTTCGCTCGTTGTCAATTTTCGCAACGGAGCGATTAATGCGAAAATGCGCATGCGCATGGTACGCAGTGTGCATGCACTAAGTATTTTTGCTCAAAACTTAGTAGATTTACTCACGGCAGAATGAAGAATTTTCATCGTTGAAGTGATCGGAGTGTGATTGACAGGAAGTGGGTGTTTCTGGGCGGAAACTGACCGTTTTCAGGGAGTGTTTGGAAAAAAGCAGGTGTGTCCAAGAGTTTGCAGGGCGGGTGTCTGACGTCAATTCCGTGACCAAAAAGTCCGAAGTGATCGCAAGGGCTGAGCAAGTTCTGGGCAACTCAGAAACTGCAAAAAACTTTTTCGTCCCGCTCGGCTGCACACGCGTTTGCACACTTGCAAAGCGAAAATACACTCCCCCGTGGGCGGCGACTATGCGTTTGCACGGCTACTAAATGTAGCTAGCGAGCGATCAACTCGGAATGACCCCTTAGGCCCCATGTTTGGTCAAGATTAAACATGCTGAGCATCACTGGGATCGGGGAGAGTTTTTCAAGATCAAACACTCAAAGTTACTAATATTCGTGTTTGACAGAATCATGTTTTCCGATAGTCTATGCAGTTGTGTTTAGACGTGAATGGGTTCAGTCTCATTGTACCCGAATCCAACAGACCTGCCTGCGAGCAGCTTACTCTGCCGAGGCCTGCACAGATCAGTGTTATCTATGCAGTGCTTCCGTGTCTTACACTGTAATTAAATGGTTAAAAAAACAAAAAAAATGTGTCCCCCAAATGTGTGGGGCCAAAACATTATCCTCCCACAACTAGTCAGCCCATGTCCCAGGGATTCCTTGGGAGTGGGGACCCAGCCAATAAAGGGGTCCCCACTCCCGAGTATACCCCTGATCTGGGTTGAAGTCCGGAGTTATCTCCCTGGGTGTTGGATACGGAGTTGATGCTGGTTAAAGTTAGAAGTAATATTGTCTGTTAAGGTGGGACTACAGGTCCCAAGCAAGCCGGCCCCGGCATGTTGGCACTTGGAGAACCACAAGTGCCAATATGCCTGGACTGTATGGGCCCGCAGGCACCTGAACACCTACTGTAGAGGAAATATATATATAAAAAACAGACGACACACCATATGTTTTATTACACATTGACCCATACTCACACTCACTCTACATACTTACCGCTACTCCCTGGTGCAGGTCAGTCCCCATCTCCAGTAGGAATCCGTAGGGCTTGGCAAAATAAAAAAAACTTGCCCGATCCTGCAGACACAGAAGCACTGTATATATACATACTGTATAAATACATTCTGTATGTGCAGTGCTTCCCCGGAGAATGGCAGCTGTCCATGTGGTTCTCTGCACCCTCAGCCAATCAGCGGCCGCTGCCATAGAAACAGCCTGATGATTGGCTGAGAGTGGACTAAGTGGATGGTGCGCTGAGACTCACACAGCTCCTCGCAGATCTGTAGTGCTGCTGCATTCTCATGAGTCAGGGGGGTCTGGACTGCGCGCAGCTATCTTTCCCAGTTATCTATGTGCTGGACCGGCCCACCAGCCCTTCTGGCATGCCAGAAGTGCCAGATGGGCAGTTCGGCCCTGCCTGCCTGTGTCTGCTGCTTGTTTATGAGTCATGAGCCCAAACAGACGTTGTGTAATGGGAGACGTCAATCAAGGGGCTGCCCAATTACATACCTCCCAACTGTCCTGATTTTCGTGGGACAGTCCCGTTTTTTTGGGACTGTCCTGCTGACCCATGGTGGGGGGGGGCAGCTGGGAGGCTCTGTCACTCGCTGCCCTGCTTAGCAGAGCAGCGGTGAATAGAGGCTGTGCGCATGCGCACAGCGTCTGTTCACTAGAGATGGAGGGAGAGGGTGCATGCCAGCAGCTCACAGAGCGCTGGGCATGCCCCCTCAGTGACAAAAATGGGGGGCGTGGCTTGCAATAGCGGCACTACTGCAAAACCACACCTTTTTTTTACAGCCCACGCACCTTTTCTGTCGCCATTGTCCCGATCTCTGCTTTAAAAATGTTGGGAGGTATGCAATTAGAGATGGGTGTGGGGAAGGGGGGGATGGTTGGTGTGGTGGTGGTAGATACTTCTAACTTCCGTAAAATGGGCAGGATGGGGAGATAACCCTGGGAGATAATACTGGGAATTATGGTTCCGTATAGAAATGGCGGGGCTACAGTGATGCAATTCGTGTCATTTTATGCCCTCCCATTCCCCCACAGACTTGCAATTTACTTCAGTTTTCCACAATGGACAAGAGCCTAATGACGCAAAGAGCCCGGCTCCATTCCTGGGCTTCTCCTGGAGAGGAGCAACTAAAAGTGAGCAAGTATACATCATGGTGAGGCAGCGGGATGGGAGAGTTAGGTTGTAGGGGGCGGTTAGGGTAAGGCACTAGAGAGAGGGAGAGGGTCAATAGTAGGGATTAGGGATTGGGATAGGGCAGGTACACTCACTGGAACATAGCTCCATCAGATGGCTCTGCTGGGAGTTACACTCACAGGACTGTTGGGACCCGGAAGATGCTGCTGGAGATGTTGCAGTCATCGGGAGCAGGTAAGTCACCGCTGGCCAACCAAGGATGATATGTTGACATTTCTGCTGCGGGGTACACTGGGCTTCACAAGGATAGACATTGGGGTGTAGAGTAGGATCTTGATCCAAGGCACTAACAGGCTCAAAAGCTTTGACTGTTCCCAAGATGCATAACGCCGCCTCCTCTATAACCCCGCCTCCCTGCACAGGAGCTCAGTTTTGTAGTTGGTGCTGCAGACAGCAGGCACGTAACAGAGGGGCTGCTCCTGGCAGCCCTAAGAAGAGCTTTTTTGTGAAGAAAAGTGGACTACAGGGGCTGCAGCAGAGGCACAGATTGTGCTGGATGTCAGTAGACATTGCCTGCTACAGCTCCATCACTCCCCCAGCGACGCTGTACACTCCCATATCCGGGTTGCCGGGTACCTACAGCAGGAGGCTCCGGTTTTTTTCATGTTAGACACACACGGCTGGGGCTCTCCAGGATCGCGTGCCCGCGCTTCGGGAGGTGGTAAGTGGGTCCCGTTCGCGGGACCCGCTCTTTATCGCGATCCGGCGCGGCCGGTGGGAGGCAGGCCACGCGCACTGGCGTGGACACTGTGGCAGTACAGGCGACCCCACTAGGCCACCAGGGCACGGGCACAGGTCGGTTTCTCTCATAAACCGTTTTATATTAAGCCCATAGTACCGGTGGTTTTGCCAGCAGAGGGGATAAGGCTTAGCTCTGTAGCCCCTCCCCCAGCCCCAGGGCGCCATTTACAGTAAATGTTCTCGTCCTGGAGCTGCATTTCTGTCTCTCCCTCACTCCCTGTCAGTGTTTGGGTGCCATTTCTCTCAGCTACACTGTTCCTGGGACTGCTTGGGAAAATCCTTCTTTGTAAAGCCGCCTGATAGTCAGCGCTGTGACTTTACAAGACACTTAAGTATTCTACATGTCATTTAGACAGTGCTAGTTAAGAAAAAGTGCATTTGGTCAGGGTTCTCTGGTACAAGTACCCTGTGATATACATCCAGTCTTTACTGTGCAGTGTTATATCTATTGACTACATAGCTATATATAAGCTAGTCCAGTGCAGTATTATTGCTTGTCATAACGTCTGCATTGGGGATCAAAATGCTGACGTTCAAAATCCCGACACCAATTGACCGATGGTCAAAATCCCGACAAGGTCAAAATCCCGACATGGACAAAATACCGACATTTAAAATACCGACAAGGTCAAAATACTGACATGTAAAATGCCGACAGGTCAAAATACCGACATGCGGTTTTTTGTGTGTGTGTATGTCGACATAAGTCAACATGGACACCATATAAAGTGTACCGCGTCCCCTAGCATGGCTAGCTACGCTCGGCACACTATTATATTCCCCCTCCAGGTCCACTGGGATGGTAAAGTATGAACAAGTCGGTTTCAATGAAAAAAATCATGAAAAAACTCATGTTGGTATTTTGACCTGTCGGCATTTTACATGTCGGTATTTTAAGTGTCGGTATTTAGTCCATGTCGGGATTTTGACCTTGTCGGGATTTTGACCATCGGTCAATTGGTGTTGGGATTTTGAACGTTGGGATTTTGATTGGAGGTAAACTGAGTGCATCCCCTACATTGTACAAACTGTGACTATGGTGGTCATTCCGAGTTGATCGCTCGCTGACGATTTTCGCAGTGCAGCGATTTAGTGAAAAAACTGCAAAAATGCGCATGCGCATGGTACGCAGCGCGCATGCGCTAAGTACTTTCACACAAAACTTTGTAGATTTACACAAGCACGAGCGACGTTTTTTCATCGCTCGAGTGATCGTAGTGTGAATGACAGGAAGTGGCTGTTTCTGGACGGAAACTGTCCGTTTTCAGGGCGTGTGCTAAAAAACGCAGGCGTGCCAGGTAAAAACGCAGGAGTGGCTGGAGAAACGGGGGAGTGGCTGGCGTGTTTGTGACGTTAAACCAGGAACTAAATGGACTGAGGTGATCGCAGTCTAGGAGTAGGTCTGGAGCTACTCAGAAACTGCAGGGAATTATTTAGTAGCAGTTCTGCTAATCTTTCGTTCACAATTCTGCTAATAAGCTAAGATACACTCCCAGAGGGCGGCGGCCTAGCGTTTGCAATGCTGCTAAAAGCAGCTAGCGACCGAACAACTCGGAATGAGGGCCAATATGTGTGTGCATTGGCCTGCTGGCTGACTTCCATTTCGTGTCTCTCACTCAGCTTGCTATTCCTATATTCTATAACCTGTGGGGGCTAAGTGCATCAGGTTTATTATAATATAATATAAAATAATATAATATAGGATATTCACAAGATATACTTTAATTGTATTTTTCTCTGTGATTTTAGTCACCATATCTCTCCCGAATCCCTGTTTGTGCTGACTACACTGCGCAGGGGTTTGGGTCAGGTATTGTGCTGCTGACAAATTGTACTGAGTTACCTTATACTGCAAGTTATAACATGTCTGCTTATGAGGGTAACGGTTCTGGGGCTGAACACACTGGGAATGGTGCTGAAGCCGCAGATCATTTTGAAGAAAATATAGCAGCTGAGGGCTCTGGTTCTGGGGGTTCCTTGCCCCCCAGTGGGACTGTGGCAACGGGGGTCCAGAATGACCCGCCGTGGGCTACCTTCTCCACACTACTGAATACGCTAGTTACTAAACTAACGCCCCCTATGGGACCTCCTATGCCGGTCCAACCGTATATGGTCCCCACGGTTAATCCACCATGGGCAGATAACTTGTCCGCTCAGTTAAAGAAATTGAACCAGTCACTGACTACTAAAAAGTCTAATCTTCGCTCGCCTAAGACCAAGGGGTCCTCTAAGCGGGCCATTACTTCCTCACAATCCACTGCTGTCACTGACACCTCGTCTGATGAAGATGGCATTTACACTGATTCCACAGATTCTGACACTGATAATACTGATGGGGATAGCAGTTCGCAAGTGGATGTTCCTGATCTATTGGAGGCTATAAAGTTGATTCTACAGATTACGGATGATCCCGAGCCATCCGTTCCTCCTAAGAAACCAGATAGGTTCAAGCATCAGAAGGTGGTAAAACAAGTTTTACCTCATTCTGATCACCTGGTTGATATACGTCAGGAATCCTGGGAAAATCCAGGTAAGAAGTTCGTGCCTCACAAGAAGATGCTTGCTCGCTATCCCCTCGCGCCAGAGCTGTCTAAAAATTGAGAGACACCTCCTACAGTGGACTCGCATGTGGCAAGGAAGGTGGTTTCCTCAGCTCTACCTGTCACTACCGTCACGTCTCTGAAAGAGCCGACGGATAAATGTGTGGAGGGTTGTCTGAAAGTGATTTACACCCTCACAGGTGCTGCGCAAAGGCCCACTATTGCAGCGACATGGGCTGCAGAAGCTGTTGAAGCGTGGGCCCAAGAGTTGGAAGCTGAAATCTCTTCTGACCATGCTAGACAATGCTTGTCATATATTGTCACAGCTTCTCACTATATTAAAGAGGCGCTTCTGATGCTGGTGTTCTGGCAGCCAAGGCTTCTACTTCGTCAGTCCTGGCTCGCCGGATATTGTGGCTGAGATCCTGGTCTGTGGATCTGGATTCTAGAAAAACCCTGGAGGTACTCCCTTTTAAGGGAAATATCCTGTTCGGAGAGGACTTAAATGAGATAGTGGCTGATTTGGCTACTGCCAAAACAGCCTGTCTGCCAAGTACTGCTTCTTCTGTGCCGAAGGCTAAAAGTACTTCCTTTCGTCCCTTTCGTCCTTCAGGTAAAGGAAAAGGTCAGGCGTACCACAAACAGGCCCACACTTCCAAACCTGGTAAGCCAAAGCCCAAAAGAGCCTGGGCTGCCCATCAGCCAGCTTCCAAGACCGATAAGCCTGCCGCATGACGGGGCGTCCTCCCCCTGGGGGACCCCAGGGTGGGGGGCTGGCTTCTAGGGTATACCCAGGAATGGTTGAAGACCATTTCAGATGCCTGGGTACGGGAAGTCGTCACTCAAGGTTACGCCATAGCCTTCAAAAACCGTCTCCCTCATCAATTTTGCCTGACAGACGTCCCATCGGACCAGACAAAGGCAAATATTCTTCATTCGGTGGTACAGACCCTCCTGGACACAGGAGTGGTAGTACAGGTGCCTCTTGCTCAGAGGGGCCAGGGGTACTATTCTCCGCTGTTTCTAGTCCCGAAACCGAATGGGTCCTCCCGGCCAATTCTCAACCTCAAGGCCTTGAACAAGTTTGTGAGAATCTCCAAGTTCCGTATGGAAACCCTTCGCTCTATTGTTCTGGCCTTGGAACCTGGGGATTTATGGTCTCCCTGGATATACAGGATGCTTACCTGCATATTCCTATAGCAGTGTTGCATCAGCAATACCTGAGGTTTGCGATTGGCAACCTCCATTACCAGTTTCGGGCATTACCCTTTGGTTTAACCACGGCTCCGCGAGTCTTCACCAAAGTTATGGTGGTGATGACGGGGGTGCTCCGCCGTCAAGGGGTCAGGATCCTACCGTATCTGGACGACTTGTTGATCCTGGCAAATTCCCCAGAAATTCTCCTACGTCACCTAGATCTGGCTGTCCAGTTTCTGCAAGCCCACAGGTGGCTCATCAACTGGAAGACATCCTCCCTAGTCCCTGCTCAGAGCATGTTGCACCTGGGAGCGCTATTGGACAATCACAACCAGCGGTTGTTCTTGTCTCAGAAGAAAGTCCTGAAGCTTCAGGACAGGATTCGTTGTTTCCTTTCTCGTCCGCAAGTGTCGATACATTCGGCGATGCAGGTGCTGGGCCTCATGGTGTCAGTATTCGACATGGTGGAGTATGCTCAATTTCATTCTCGCCCTCTTCAGAGGCTGATTATGGCCAAGTGGGACGGCCTGCCTCATCGGATCAGGTCTCACATGATCTCATTGACTCCGGAGGTCCGTCTGTCGCTGTACTGGTGGCTCCAGGACCAACGATTGTGCAGGGGTCGTCCCTTCTGGATACCCGACTGGGTTCTGTTGACGACAGATGCCAGCCTAAGGGGTTGGGGCGCGGTGCTGGAGCAACAATTCCTTCAGGGTCGATGGACCAAGGAGGAGTCTCTCCTCCCGATCAACATTCTGGAATTGCGGGCGGTCTTCAACTCATTGAACCTGGCCCAACATTTAATACAGAACCGTCCTGTTCAAGTACAGTCGGACAACGCCATCACAGTGGCTTACATAAATCATCAAGGCGGCACTCGAAGCCGCTTGGCAATGAAGGAAGTCTCACGGATTCTTCAATGGGCGGAACGCCATCTACCGGCCATATCGGCAATATTCATTCCGGGAGTCCTGAATTGGGAAGCGGACTTTCTCAGTCGTCAGGACGTACACGCCGGAGAGTGGGGCCTCCATCCAGAAGTGTTTCAACTCCTAGTGAAAAGGTGGGGCCTTCCAGACGTGGCTCTGATGGCATCTCAACACAATCACAAGGTTCCGGTCTTCGGAGCAAGGACAAGGGATCCTTAAGCAGCATTCGTGGAGCGCTGGCGGTGCCATGGAAGTTTCGGCTGCCGTATGTGTTCCCTCTGGTGTCACTCCTGCCCAGGGTAAATCGGAGGTTCAAGCAGTAAGGAAGAATCCTGCTTCTCATAGTTCCAGCGTGGCCCAGACGGCACTGGTTCTCAGACCTGCAAGGCCTATCGTCAGAGCGTCCAATTCTACTTCCACAACGCCCAGACCTCCTCGTTCAGGGACCCTGTGTCTACCAGGACCTGGCCCAGCTGTCTTTGACGGCGTGGCTCTTGAAGCTTCCGTCTTGAGGGTTAAAGGGTTTTCTGAGGCTGTCATTCAAACTATGTTGCGGGCCCGGAAACCGGCTTCTGCTCGGATTTACCATAGGGTCTGGCATTCTTACTTTGTTTGGTGCGCATCTAACAATTATGATGTTTCCAAGTTTAGTACAGCCAAGCTTTTGGCTTTTCTTCAGCAGGGCCTAGACTTAGGCCTGCGTCTGGCCTCCCTCAAGGTTCATATTCCTGCCTAGTCGGTGTGGTTTCAGAGAAAAATTGCGACCTTACCTGATGTTCATACCTTTACTCAGGGTGTGTTGCGTATCCAACCTCCCTATGTCCCGCCTGTGGCTCCTTGGGAATTGTCGGTGGTTTTGGAGGCGTTACAAGAGTCTCCGTTTGAACCTCTTGGTTCAACTGATCTTAAGTGGCTTTCCCTTAAGGTGGTGTTTCTGCTGGCTATTGCCTCTGCTAGAAGAGTGTTGGATTTGGGTGCCTTGTCTTGTAGTTCCCCATATCTGATATTTCACCGTGACTGGGCGGTTCTTAGGACCCGTTCCGGATATTTACCTAAGGTGGTTTCTTCGTTCCACCTTAATCAGGAGATTGTAGTTCTGGCCCTTGTCTCTCCTGACTTGTCTCCCAAAGAGCGGTCTTTGGATGTGGTACGGGCTCTCCGTATCTATGTGAAGAGAACTGCTTCTATTAGGAAATCTGATTCTCTCTTTGTTGTGTTTGGGTTTCACAAACGTGGCTGGCCTGCTCACAAGCAGACTTTGGCCTGATGGATTAGAATGGTGATTGCACATGCTTATGTGAAGGCTGGTCTGTCCGCTCCTGCTTACATTACGGCCCATTCTACTCGGTCTGTTGGACCTTCTTGGGCGGCCCGCCGTGGTGCGACCCTTGAACAATTGTGCAAGGCGGCTACGTGGTCCTCAGTGAACACGTTCATAAGGTTCTATGCCTTCGATACTGCTGCTTCCCAGGATGCTTCCTTTGGACGCCGGGTTCTTGTGCCCGCTACAGTGCGTCCCCCTCCCATATGGAACTGCTTTAGGACATCCCCAATGTCTATCCTTGTGGAGCCCAGTGTACCCCGTAGCAGAAAACGAGATTTATGGTAAGAACTTACCTTTGTTAAATTTCTTTCTGCGAGCTACACTGGGCTCCACAAGGCGCCCACCCTGACCCACTTAGCTTCTTTGGGTTGGTATGGCATTAGCCGCTGACACTTCCCCTGTCGTGAGAGTGTGGTGTATGTGGCTACTAACTGTTGTCGTCTCTTTTCCTGCTACTGCATTGGGTTGGTAAATAAAAACTCAGCTCCTGTGCAGGGAGGCGGGGTTATAGAGGAGGCGGCGCTATGCATCTTGGGAACAGTCAAAGCTTTTGAGCCTGTTGGTGCCTCGGATCTCGATCCTACTCTACACCCCAATGTCTATCCTTGTGAAGCCCAGTGTACCTCGCAGAAAGAGATTTAACAAAGGTAAGTTCTTACCATAAATCTCGTTTTTGACCTTGTTGACATTCTCATGTCGTAATTATGAATGTCAACATATTACGCCACAATGATTTATTAGACACCAGATACAATCTAGGTTACAGACCTCACCAGATCCCTGCTGGCAGGAGGCCCACACTTAGTGCTGGCTGTTTTTAATGTTTCTAAGGAAATGGACGTGATGTTCTTCTATCGACAGAGAAGCTGTTACATGGAGTACACAATGCAAATTCCACAATCAAGGCATATTCATAGCATTCACGTAACTGCGGTGCCCTGGAGATAAGAGGCATTAGGACTGTCAGTTACGCTTGAGGAGACGGGCGTGACTAATTCACTATTGGGTCACAAGATGCTCTATAGTAGATCCAGCTCTTGTGTGTGGTTTTTATTTTCCGCACAATCAAATAAGTGCAGCAGTGACTTTTAATGCAGACGCATGAGATGTGATACTTGTTGTGTTCTTACACACACATCTAACAGTGATTCCAAGCACTGGGCAGGTGCCAAGGACTGTCTCTGGCAACCCAAACGCGGCACACAGAGCGCGTCCAATGTCGATGAGCTCAGTGACATAGCGGTAGTGTGATGCACAGCATTTCCAGTCTACGCTGAGGTTATTATAATGGGGACAAACATAAAGACCCAGGAAGACAGTGGTGTATTTATAATGGATGCAGGGGGTGCAGTCTACACGGGCCTCTGGGCCAAAGGGGGGGCCACACAACACATCCTGCACCCATGTTCTTTAATACTTACCTCCCTAGAGTTCCATGTCAGCAGTGCAGCACAAATCACCTGGAAACTTTCCATGTAGACCTGGGCATGCACAGTAGACCCACAGGGGGGTATTCAATTGGGATCTGGTCAGGTTTCCAGCTGTCAAGAACCCGGCAGTCAAAATGCTGACGCCGGAATCCCAACACTGCTCGGAATACCGGCATCCAGACAAACCCACCGCCGGGATCCCTACAGCCGGTATCCCGAATGATGCCGGGCCGTGGAGAGGTAAGCCGGGGGGGGGGGGGGGTTAGTTAGGTTTAGGCTGTGGGGGAGGGTAAGGCTGTGGGGACAGGTGGGTTAAGTTTAAGCTGTGGCGAAGGGGGTTAGGGTTAGACACCTCCAGGGGGGGGGGGGGGGGGGGATAAGTTTAGGCACCTCCAGGGTTCGGGTTAGACTGGGGGGGTTAAGTTCAGGCTGCAGGAAGGGGGGTTAGGTTTAGATGGGAAGGGTTAGGTTTAGGCTGCGGGTAGGGAGGGTTAGGGGGGCAGGTCGGGATTAGGTTGGGATTCGCACCATCGGGATATCACGGTCGGTATTCTGGCCGCCGGTTTCCCGAATGCTGGCATTTCATACCCAATGCATTCAGAAAGCCGCTATATTGCTGCAGACGGGAAAAACAGGGGTTTTCATTATTTTTTTTATCACCTCTATTCAATAATCATGCATGAAAACCCTCCGTTAATCCGTGGACCTATGTACTTTCACGCCACTTATCGCACTGCAGGTGGGGCAGGTGTAACGTGCAGAGAGAGTTAGATTTGGGTGGGGTGTGTTCAAAATAAATTCTAAATTGCAGTGTAGAAATTAAGCAGCCAGTATTTACCCTGCACAGAAATAATATAACCCACCCAGTGCCGTTTCTCGTGGCAGATGAGCCGTGCGATCGCACATGGGCCCTCATTCTGAGTTGTTCGCTCGTTCTTTTTCATCGCATCGCAGCGATTTTCTGCAAACTGCGCATGCGCAATGTTCGCACTGCGGCTGCGCCAAGTAAATTTGCTAAGAAGTTTGGTATTTTACTCACGGCATTACGAGGTTTTTTCTTCGTTCTGGTGATCGTTGTGTGATTGACAGGAAGTGGGTGTTTCTGGGCGGAAACTGGCCGTTTTCTGGGTGTGTGTGAAAAAACGCTGCCGTTTCTGGGAAAAACGCGGGAGTGGCTGGAGAAACGGGGGAGTGTCTGGGCGAACGCTGGGTGTGTTTGTGACGTCAAACCAAGAACGAAACTGACTGAACTGATCGCAGTGGCAGAGTAAGTGTCGAGCTACTCAGAAACTGCTTAGAAATTTCTATTCGCAATTTTGAGAATCTTTCGTTCGCAATTTTGCTAAGCTAAGATTCACTCCCAGTAGGCGGCAGCTTAGCGTGTGCAATGCTGCTAAAAGCAGCTTGCGAGCGAACAACTCGGAATGAGGGCCATGGTGCCCGCCACGAGACCTACTAGCTGGTATCCTGCTCCCCCTCCTCCTATCCATAGTACTCCGCTCAGGGGGGCAGAGTTTTGCAAATGATGCGGTTGCATCGTGATGTCACGACGCAACCACGCCATTTCACGTAACTCCGCCCCAAAGCTGAATACTATGGATGGGAGGAGGGGGAGCAGCTTATGGACCGGAAGAGGGGGAGCAGTTAATGCTCCAAGTGCATGAACCCCTGGCAATGAACATAACACCCAGTGCATGAAACCCCTGGCAATAAGCATAACACCCAGTGCATGAAACCCCTGGTAATGAACATAACACCCAGAGCATGAAACCCCTGGCAATGAGCAAAACACCCAGAGCATGAAACCCCTGGCAATGAGCATTGCACCCAGAGCATGAAACCCCCGGCAATGAACATAACACCCAGAGCATGAAACCCCTGGCAATGAACATAACACCCAGAGCATGAAACCCCTGGCAATGAGCATAACACCCAGAGCATGAACCCCTGGCAATGAGCATAACACCCAGTGCATGAAACCCCTGGCAATGAACATAACACCCAGAGCATGAACCCCTGGCAATGAGCATAACACCCAGTGCATGAAACCCCCGGCAATGAGCATAACACCCAGTGCATGAAACCCCTGGCAATGAGCATAACACCCAGCGCATGAAACCCCTGGCAATGAGCATAACACCCAGTGCATGAAACCCCCGGCAATGAGCATAACACCCAGTGCATGAAACCTCTGGCAATGAGCATAACACCCAGCGCATAAAATCCCTGGCAATGAGCAGATAATTTAAAAGTAATTAGAAGCCTTACTGTAGAGCATAATGTATCACGGGCATTGCGATGTGTGACATACTATGGTGCAGGGGCATAATATGGTGCACGGGGCATTATTGTGTGTGGCATAATATGGTGCAAGGGGCATTATTGTGTGCGGCTTAATATGGTGGAATGTTTTTATTTCCTGTGGTGGTTGAGGTCTGTTGGTGCAGGGTCAAAAACTAGGGAGTAATGTAGTCTTTTCCTGCGAGGCCATACCCATTTTAGCAAGGTCATGCTCTCTCCCTGGAAGTGCACAAAATAGTTTTTTTTTATATCTATGGGGGAAGGGCACTTTTTTTAAAAGTCTATGGGGGGGCACACTATTTTACTGCCCGCACTGGGAGTCAAATTGTCTAGAGACAGCCCTGAACCCACCCGAATGTAACTCTCTCTATTTATTTATTTATTAGCAGTTTCTTATATAGCGCAGCATATTCCGTTGCACTTTACAATTAGAACAACAGTTATAGAACAAAACTGGGTAATAATAACAGACAGACATAGAGGTAGGAGAGCCCTGCTCGCAAGCTTACAATCTATAGGGAAATAGGCATTGATACACAAGGATAGATGCTACCTGTTGTTACATAATGGTCCCCCAGATTGCTAGGTTCTTAATGGGTTGTATGCAGTGCCGGACTGGCCATTAGTTTTACCGGGGAAAGTCCCGAGGGGCCTTTTGGTATGTGGGGCCGCTTGTCATATGAGGCCCCGCCCCCCGCACGTCACCAACGCTATGTGACAGTTTCCTAACTACTGCGCGGCGTGCCGCGGCTACTGGCCGCTATTAGGAAAAGAGGCCCACCCCCACCACCACCTGAACCGGCTGTCCGGAAGAGGAGGTCTGCGCCCCAAGCGTCAATGACGTCATTGGCGCGCGGACCTTGGTGGAAGAGACAGTGCGGCTGCGGCGCGGCGGATCCATCTCTGTGACGGTCGGTGAGTATGAGACTCAGACTACTAACCCAGGCAGAGGTGAACCCAATACATGTGCTGCTGTGCGGGCGCTTCTGTCACAAAGCGTGGCCGGCCCCATGCACTCATCACTCTGTTTCTAAATTAAATCTGAATTAGTTTATGCCTATAAGCAGGTGATTCAGGGGAGGGGAGCCCCCCAGGGTCTAGGACTGACTGATATGTGCAAGGAGGGGATGATAGATAATATTACAGTGTCAGCTTCATTGGTATATATATATATATATATATATATATATTAGTCCAGAAAGACTGTGTAGGGCATCCTGTGTGCCAGAGCAGCATAAACTCTTCCCTGGCTTACTCGGTACCGGTTACGGGACGGTCGTTTGATTACTATATTCACACTGACCAGTGATTATAGGAGCGTTGCTAGCAGCGATGAAGATTGGACAGGGGGCAGATACCTTCCATTTTTATCAGAAGGGGGTTAGATGGATGTGTATATTTGCGGTTTGTTGCTTGAATTTTCGGCCCTGGAAATATAGGAGGGTGACGCGCTACCGATCTCTGATTCATATTAGTTTCACTACATATTGGGGATAAGCGGAGACAATACAATGAGGTTTTTATAGGTTAGCAACATGGGTGCGGCATTTTCTCGTTACCCAGGTCGCCGGAGCCGCGACTGAAGGTTACGACTTTATAGTTGTGGGAAGCTGCCTGGCCCGTGGTGCTATAGCTTTAGGGCTGGCCCGTCGCGTGCGGGGAGCGGTAACTGCTTTGCATGTCACATTGGCCAATGTGAGTTGGAAGGATAGTGTCTTTTCGGCACTCCGTCATTAGGTGTGGTGGGGAGCCGCGCTATCTAAGGCTGCAGCAATCCAGCGACAAAAGGGGGCTGCTACGCAGTCGTCTCGGCTGAACCGCGGTCCTCTGGGCTCCGTCGTGGGGTGATGCTCCCTCTCCGATTAAATAGCTGGCGCTTTTCCCCGTGCAGCGTGGATATCCGCGTCAGACCGACGCGTGGTTGCTGCGACCAGGTTTTACTGTTGGCTTCCCCTTACATATTGCTAGTCAATTCCGGTCTGTTTCATGTGGCACTTAAGCTCTGCGCGTATTTCCCGAACTTTTCGAAGGCGGCGGTCTCTGCTGTGGTTAATTTCGGATGGTTTGCATGTCCTTTGACTCTGCATTGGAGAGGGTCAGATCGTTTGGCAGGGGGACGCTCATGTGCGTATTGGTTGTCGAGTCGGCTTTCAACCTCCTTCCTTTGCACCCGTCGGCGTTTCGTATTTTTGCCCATGGGTTTTTCAATTTCTTGCGTGTAGTTTGCATTTTTTAGCACATTCTTACACTGGGTTTACAAGAGGCCTCGGGGGAGCCGGGAATTATGCACTACCTGGAGGAATTTCTTTTAACCTCCCCCCGAATTCGGATCGGTATGTTTCTGCTAAACTACTAGCTTGAATGGTTTGAGGTTTTTCGAGTGCCTATTGCGGGGAAAAGACAGAGGATCCTATGTTTTCTTTGGTGTATTGGGGTATTCACATTATGCACTACCTGGAGGATTTTTCTTCTACCCTGCCCCATTCGGATTGGTAGGATTTTGCTACACTGCGAGGTTTGTAGAGTGACAATTGCGGGTGAAAAGACAGAGGATCCTATGTATTCTTTGGTGTATTGGGGTATTCATATTGATACTCCGGCGGGTCTTTGCAGGTATACAGAAGATAATATGCGCCGTCTCCATGATGGGGTATTGTTAGCGCTAGTTACAGGCAAACGCGCTCTTCAGACGGCGCTATTTAGAGTGAGTTCGCTTGACTTCACCGGCAGGGTGTTTTTGTAGGGATTTAAAAGCTAAAGTAGGAATTAGAAGTCTGCGGCATTTTGAGATTATTTCATGGGATATGTAGGAATTGCGCGTTTGGGACTCCTTTCTTTTCCAATGTAACGGGGTATGTATTGTAGCTACAACCGGCTGTGCCCAGTATGGTCTTGGAGTTTTGACGGACGCAGCAGGGACCTTTTCGCTTTGGCGCTTACTCCTCGGATAGGGGGTGCGCTGCGAGTTAGCCGGGGGATTGGATTGTCCATAGCTTAACAGTAAACTGGGGTTGCTCTGCATTTTCCTATTAGGTTGGCATTGGAAGATTGCTTTGGAAGTATGGGACCACTGCCTGTGCACTGAGGAGGTTAGATTTGCGTGTGATGACATGGGCGTGGTCTTTGCCATGTAGAGACAGAGGTCTACTTCCTTGCCGGTATTTAGGGTTCTTGCCCAAATAGTTTTGACACGTTTGTGAACAACATCACGTTGCCGCTGGGACCTTTCGCTTTGGCGTTTATTCCTCGGATAGGGGGTGCGCTGCGGGTTAGCCGGGGGATTGGATTGTCCATAGCTTAACAGGAAACTGGGGTTGCTCTGCATTTTCCTATTAGGTTGGCGTTGGAAAATGGCATTGGAAGTATGGGACCACTGCCTGCGCACTAAGGAGGTTAGATTGGAGCGTGACCACACAGGAGTTGTCTTTGCCATAATGAGACTGAGGTCTACTTCCTCGCAGGTATTTAGGGTTCTTGCCCAAATAGTTTGACACGTTTGGTGAACAACATCACGTTGTGAGCCAAACATGTTCCGGATGTCCGTAACGGAATGGGTGATGCCCCCTTTCCCGTTTGAGGGGTTACGCTTTGGCCGGTTAGCTCCCTTGGCATGTTCTTGGGGTGATGAAGGTCCTGATTCTGTGCGTTCGGTACCTGACAACATATGCAACTTATTTGGCTTTTTGGGGAGCGCTGGAACCGTGTCCTGCGGGAAAGGGGCCATAAGGGTAAGACCTTTCCTGAATTAATTTTTGTCTTCGTTTAGCGATTTTATGTCAACGGATCGTCGCGTCCGTATGTCGGACGGGTGCGTGCGGGCATATCACGCTTTTGCGTCTTCACAGGAAGAGGGACTTCACTACGTCCTTTTCCTGGCACTGTTTTCTTGTTGAGGCGGGTTTTGGGGTCACTGGGGAGGATCGTCTCCTCGGACTGCGAAGTTCACCTTTTCAGGATGGTTTTGTGTTGGCTTATCGTTGTGCGTTCAGGGTGGGCGAGCTGGTAGCACGCTCCCGTGCTGCAGCTTCGCCCATGCTGACGAGCCAGGGCGTCGTACACCCTGACGGTTTATGGTGCAAGATTCAGCGTCCCAAGACCGACGTAGTGGGCAGGGGGCGGTGGGTCCGTGTGGGTCGGGCCATTATACGCCACATTTGCACGGTGGTAGTGGCCAGGGCTCATTCGGGCTTTCTGCCTAATTCGCCTGATGGGGGGCTTGTTCATAATGACGGTTCCCCACTTACTAGGTACCATTTCCTGTCGGTTGTTGGAGCGCTGTTTATTGGACCTGGGTCTGTCACCGGTCGATTATGGGACTCACTCTTTCCGCATCGGCGCTGTTTCTGCCGCCGCTGTGGCGGGTTGGTCCGAAGTCGAGATCCGGGCACTGGGTAGGGGGAGGTTTGGTGCAGTTAGATGCTATATCAGGCCTTCCCCTGGCAGTGCGCCCCTTTGAGGATTAGCCGCTCGTTGCAATCGCCTTTGCGATTGTGGGGGCCTTGAGGAATTTTTGTTTTACCGTCGGTTTTAATTGCGGCTTTTGCCGGCTGACGGATATTTTGTTTTTGCCTCAAGTCAAATTGGGCGACCCAACTCCCCCTCCCTCCCCATCATCCTGTCACGGTTAGGTTTTTTCACCCTCATGTTAGGTAAGAGTTTCCACTTATTTATGCCTTTATACACAATTCTTTTACAGGACGGTGGCCAGATCCGCTAATTGTTTGGTTGATTGGCCATTTTTAGTTTTACTGGCTATCCATTTAATCTGTGGCCAGTGATGTTGAGAGGTTCCCGGAGCTGCAGCCCATGCACTGGCTGGGGGCGCAGGGGCCTCTGGTGGGACAGTTTCTGCGAATGGTTGCTGTCGGCTGTGGTTAGTTTGGGTTATACATTTTTTCCTGATTGTGCATTGTGAGGGCAACGATTTAGGGCGTAGGTCTAGCCTAGCATGTGCTGTGAAATTCGGTGCCATCCTTTGCAGTTGATGACCGACTGGCCTGCTTGTATTGTTATCTATTTGGACATAGTGCCCCGGAGGGTTTGACGAGGAGCTTTTAGCCCGGGTACGATTGAGCTGTACTGGTCAGATGGGGTTCACCTGTCAGCTGCAGGTCTGCCCATATTTTGAAGACATCATCTGAGTCTCGAGGTCCTGTTTGTTCGTTGAGTTTAGGGATTTTGGTGGTGGTGGCAGGTTTGGAGGAACCTGGCAGTTGGCCGGTTCAGAACGGTTATTTAATTTTGATTTATTATGTTTAATTTGCTTAAGTTTTGGAATTGAGTTTTGGTTAATTTTATAATTTTACTATGGACATCACCGTACCAGGTGAGCCCATATGCTATTAGTTGGGGAGCAGCATACGTGGATCTTTGGGCTGGTGGCCCAATTTCTTATTCCGTAGGGGCGGAATTTAGCTCTGTCCTTACGAGTTGTGTTGTGGCAGGGGTAGTGGCAGGAGGTCGACCCCTGGCCATGGAGGAAAAGGCAGATGGCCCATAGTTGCATTGGATTCGGGATGGTCAGGGATGGTGGCAGAAGGCCGATCCCTGAACATCTGGGCAGAAGGCCCTCAGGGATGGTGGCAGAAGGCCAATCCCGGAACATCTGGGCAGAAGGCCCTCCAACATTTAGGATTTTATTTCAATGGTAATTTTGAGATATTTTATTTTCATGTGCTGTCTGCTTTATGCTATGTGTGATAAATATTTTAACCGTTCTTCTGCCCGCCACCTTAGTTAGAGAGGGAGTTTTTCATCCAAGTTTAGATTTAATAGGCCTTCCTCTCAGTCAATAAAAGCCGACCCCTTTCACGCCACATTTGGTTGTCAGTGTCATTATTTATTTAGATAAGTGGGCTTGAATGATGTGCGGATGCATCTGGACGTGTGAAGTTTAAGACTGTGTAGGGCATCCTGTGTGCCAGAACAGCATAAACTCACCGGACTGGGCATTTTAGCATGTCAGCCAAAGCATCACTGTGGCTTGTCAGGGGTTAAGGCTTTTGGGGGTGGAACATTGTGTATGTGCTGTTTGGATTTGATTGGTGGTGATAGAGTCAGGGGTGGTGCTGCTAGGGATGTAGGAATTCAGCCTAGAAGTTTCTGCCTCTTTACAGTTTTATCGTTGCCCACCCTCCCGCCTTGTGGGAGGCATGTTTTACAGTTTTAATACGATTTGTTTGTGTCTGCTATTCGGTGGCCGGTTCAGAACGGTTATTTAATTTTGATTTATTAGGTTTAATTTGCTTAAGTTTTGGAATTGAGTTTTGGTTAATTTTATAATTTTACTATGGGCATCACCGTACCAGATGAGCCCATATGCTATTAGTTGGGAAGCAGCATACGTGGATCTTGGGGCTGGTGGCCCAATTTCTTATTCCGTAGGGGCGGAATTTAGCTCTGTCCTTTAGAGATGAGCGCCTGAAATTTTTCGGGTTTTGTGTTTTGGTTTTGGGTTCGGTTCCGCGGCCGTGTTTTGGGTTCGAACGCGTTTTGGCAAAACCTCACCGAATTTTTTTTGTCGGATTCGGGTGTGTTTTGGATTCGGGTGTTTTTTTCCAAAAACACTAAAAAACAGCTTAAATCATAGAATTTGGGGGTCATTTTGATCCCAAAGTATTATTAACCTCAAAAACCATAATTTACACTCATTTTCAGTCTATTCTGAATACCTCACACCTCACAATATTATTTTTAGTCCTAAAATTTGCACCGAGGTCGCTGTGTGAGTAAGATAAGCGACCCTAGTGGCCGACACAAACACCGGGCCCATCTAGGAGTGGCACTGCAGTGTCACGCAGGATGTCCCTTCCAAAAAACCCTCCCCAAACAGCACATGACGCAAAGAAAAAAAGAGGCGCAATGAGGTAGCTGTGTGAGTAAGATTAGCGACCCTAGTGGCCGACACAAACACCGGGCCCATCTAGGAGTGGCACTGCAGTGTCACGCAGGATGGCCCTTCCAAAAAACCCTCCCCAAACAGCACATGACGCAAAGAAAAAAAGAGGCGCAATGAGGTAGCTGTGTGAGTAAGATTAGCGACCCTAGTGGCCGACACAAACACCGGGCCCATCTAGGAGTGGCACTGCAGTGTCACGCAGGATGTCCCTTCCAAAAAACCCTCCCCAAACAGCACATGACGCAAAGAAAAAAAGAGGCGCAATGAGGTAGCTGTGTGAGTAAGATTAGCGACCCTAGTGGCCGACACAAACACCGGGCCCATCTAGGAGTGGCACTGCAGTGTCACGCAGGATGGCCCTTCCAAAAAACCCTCCCCAAACAGCACATGACGCAAAGAAAAAAAGAGGCGCAATGAGGTAGCTGTGTGAGTAAGATTAGCGACCCTAGTGGCCGACACAAACACCGGGCCCATCTAGGAGTGGCACTGCAGTGTCACGCAGGATGTCCCTTCCAAAAAACCCTCCCCAAACAGCACATGACGCAAAGAAAAAAAGAGGCTTTTTACTGATATTTGGTGTTTTGGATTTGACATGCTCTGTACTATGACATTGGGCATCGGCCTTGGCAGACGACGTTGCTGGCATTTCATCGTCTCGGCCATGACTAGTGGCAGCAGCTTCAGCACGAGGTGGAAGTGGATCTTGATCTTTCCCTAATTTTGGAACCTCAACATTTTTGTTCTCCATATTTTAATAGGCACAACTAAAAGGCACCTCAGGTAAACAATGGAGATGGATGGATTGGATACTAGTATACAATTATGGACGGGCTGCCGAGTATCGACACAGAGGTAGCCACAGCCGTGAACTACCGCACTGTACTGTGTCTGCTGCTAATATATAGACTGGTTGATAAAGAGATAGTATACTCGTAACTAGTATGTATGTATAAAGAAAGAAAAAAAAACCACGGTTAGGTGGTATATACAATTATGGACGGGCTGCCGAGTGCCGACACAGAGGTAGCCACAGCCGTGAACTACCGCACTGTACACTGGTTGATAAAGAGATAGTAGTATACTCGTAACAACTAGTATGACACTATGACGACGGTATAAAGAATGAAAAAAAAACCACGGTTAGGTGGTATATATTATAATAATAATACAATTATGGATGGACGGACTGCCTGCCGACTGCCGACACAGAGGTAGCCACAGCCGTGAACTACCGCACTGTACACTGGTTGATAAAGAGATAGTAGTATACTCGTAACAACTAGTATGACACTATGACGACGGTATAAAGAATGAAAAAAAAACCACGGTTAGGTGGTATATATTATAATAATAATACAATTATGGATGGACGGACTGCCTGCCGACTGCCGACACAGAGGTAGCCACAGCTGTGAACTACCGCACTGTACACTGGTTGATAAAGAGATAGTAGTATACTCGTAACAACTAGTATGACACTATGACGACGGTATAAAGAAAGAAAAAAAAATACCACAGTTAGGTGGTATATATTATAATAATAATACAATTATGGATGGACGGACTGCCTGCCGACTGCCGACACAGAGGTAGCCACAGCCGTGAACTACCGCACTGTACACTGGTTGATAAAGAGATAGTAGTATACTCGTAACAACTAGTATGACACTATGACGACGGTATAAAGAATGAAAAAAAAACCACGGTTAGGTGGTATATATTATAATAATAATACAATTATGGATGGACGGACTGCCTGCCGACTGCCGACACAGAGGTAGCCACAGCCGTGAACTACCGCACTGTACACTGGTTGATAAAGAGATAGTAGTATACTCGTAACAACTAGTATGACACTATGACGACGGTATAAAGAATGAAAAAAAAACCACGGTTAGGTGGTATATATTATAATAATAATACAATTATGGATGGACGGACTGCCTGCCGACTGCCGACACAGAGGTAGCCACAGCCGTGAACTACCGCACTGTACACTGGTTGATAAAGAGATAGTAGTATACTCGTAACAACTAGTATGACACTATGACGACGGTATAAAGAATGAAAAAAAAACCACGGTTAGGTGGTATATATTATAATAATAATACAATTATGGATGGACGGACTGCCTGCCGACTGCCGACACAGAGGTAGCCACAGCCGTGAACTACCGCACTGTACACTGGTTGATAAAGAGATAGTAGTATACTCGTAACAACTAGTATGACACTATGACGACGGTATAAAGAATGAAAAAAAAACCACGGTTAGGTGGTATATATTATAATAATAATACAATTATGGATGGACGGACTGCCTGCCGACTGCCGACACAGAGGTAGCCACAGCCGTGAACTACCGCACTGTACACTGGTTGATAAAGAGATAGTAGTATACTCGTAACAACTAGTATGACACTATGACGGTATAAAGAATGAAAAAAAAACCACGGTTAGGTGGTATATATTATAATAATAATACAATTATGGATGGACGGACTGCCTGCCGACTGCCGACACAGAGGTAGCCACAGCCGTGAACTACCGCACTGTACACTGGTTGATAAAGAGATAGTAGTATACTCGTAACAACTAGTATGACACTATGACGACGGTATAAAGAAAGAAAAAAAAATACCACGGTTAGGTGGTATATATTGTAATACAATTATGGATGGACGGACTGCCTGCCGAGTTCCGACTGCCGACACAGAGGTAGCCACAGCCGTGAACTACCGCACTGTACTGTGTCTGCTGCTAATATAGACTGGTTGATAAAGAGATAGTATACAATACATACAACAATATACTACTATACTGGTGGTCAGGCACTGGTCACCACTAGTCACACTGGCAGTGGCACTCCTGCAGCAAAAGTGTGCACTGTTTAATTTTAAATTAATATAATATTATGTACTCCTGGGGGCTCCTGCTATAACAACCTGCAGTGCTCCCCAGTCTCCCCCACAATTATTATAAGCTTTGCCTTTTATACATTGATGTGCAGCACACTGGGCTGAGCTGAGTGCACACAGACTGAGTCACACTGTGTGACTGGCTGCTGCTGTGTATCGTTTTTTTTCAGGCAGAGAACGGATATAGCAGAGAACGGATATATTATATTAAAATAAATAAAAGTTAACTAACAACAACTGCACTGGTCACTGTGGTAAACTCTGTCTGACTCTGCACAATCTCTCTCTCTCTTCTAATCTAATTTCTAATGGAGAGGATGCCAGCCACGTCCTCTCCCTATCAATCTCAATGCACGTGTGAAAATGGCGGCGACGCGCGGCTCCTTATATAGAATCCGAGTCTCGCGAGAATCCGACAGCGTCATGATGACGTTCGGGCGCGCTCGGGTTAACCGAGCAAGGCGGGAGGATCCGAGTCTGCTCGGACCCGTGAAAAAAACATGAAGTTCGTGCGGGTTCGGTTTCAGAGAAACCGAACCCGCTCATCTCTACTGTCCTTACGAGTTGTGTTGTGGCAGGGGTAGTGGCAGGAGGTCGACCCCTGGCCATGGAGGAAAAGGCAGATGGCCCATAGTTGCATTGGATTCGGGATGATCAGGGATGGTGGCAGAAGGCCGATCCCTGAACATCTGGGCAGAAGGCCCTCAGGGATGATGGCAGAAGGCCGATCCCAAACATCTGGGCAGAAGGCCCTCCAACATTTAGGATATTATTTCAATGGTAATTTTGAGATATTTTATTTTCATGTGCTGTCTGCTTTATGCTATGTGTGATAAATATTTTAACCGTTCTTCTGCCCGCCACCTTAGTTAGAGAGGGAGTTTTTCATCCAAGTTTAGATTTAATAGGCCTTCCTCTCAGTCAATAAAAGCCGACCCCTTTCACGCCACATTTGGTTGTCAGTGTCATTATTTATTTAGATAAGTGGGCTTGAATGATGTGCGGATGTATCTGGACGTGTGAAGTTTATGAGCTGGCACTCTATATAAAGCAAATAATACCTGGGTGCCTTTTATAATAATAAAGTATTCGGTATGGTTGATACAACAAGAAATCAACCAAACATGGCACTCCAGGGGGTATATTTACTAAGATGGGAGTTCTATTTAAGATGGTATGTTGCCCATAGCAACCAATCAGATTGTACTTCTCATTTATCTAGCACCTTCTACAAGATAATACCTGAAATCTGATTGGTTGCTATGTGCAACATCCCATTTTAAATAGAACTCCCAATTTAGTAAATTTACCCCCAGGATTTTTAAACGAACAACATTTATGTGCAAAAAAGCATGTGACAATAGACGTACATCACAGTGCAGGTCATTGCGGCATTTCGGAGCCACGCAGGGCTTCTTCCTCAGGACAAGTCAGTAATGTACAACAGCATGCTGATGCTGTTGTACACTACTGGCTCCGAAATGCAGCACTGACCTGCACTGTGATGTACGTCTTTTGTTGTCACATGCTTTTTTGCACATAAATGTTGTTCGTTTAAAAATCCTGGAGTGCCATGTTTGGTTGATTTCTTGTTGTATCAACCATACAGAATAATATATATATATATATATATCTATCTATCTGTATCGGTTGTCAATTATGGCTGCTGGTGGTGTATCTCATTGAACCGCTTCTGACTAATATAATATGCTCTGCTTTTTGTTGGTGTAACTCCATGTACATTACATTTTGAAGTATTAATCCCGCCTACTTTGGTATTAGCTCCACCTATAGTTGATTTGGTGCCACCCACATGAGGCCACTTTTAGAACATTTTCCAGGGCCACTTTTGTTTCCCAATCCATCCCTGGTTGTATAATATGATCACCCAGCAATGTTGTAAGACAAAATGTGAGGTTATGTGGACTGTACAGAGGGGATGTAACTGGATAGGGAAACATTAAAGGTTATGTGGGTGGGTCTGGAATTTGGTAGGCTTGCCTGAAGAGGTGAGTTTTCAGGGAACGTTTATAGGTTTGGAGACTAGAGGAGAGTCTTATTGTGCGTGGGAGTGCATTCCACAGAGTGGGTGAAGCCCGGGTAAAGTCCTGTAATTTTGAGTGGGAACAGGTAATACAGGATGAGAGACGCAGATCTTGTGCAGAGTGGAGAGGTCTGGTAGGGAGATATTTTGAGATGAGTGAGGAGATGTATGATGGTGCAGTTTGGTTAATAGCTTTGTATGTAAGTAAAAGTATTTTATATTTAACACGGTAGAATACCGGTAACCAAAGGAGGGACTGACAGAGCGGATTAGCAGACGATGAACGTCTGGCGAGGAAGATTAGCCTCGAAGCTGTATTCAAAATGGATTGTAGTGGTGAGAGCCTATGTTTGGGAAGACCAGTAAGGAGACTATTACAATAATCAGTGCGGGAGATGATGAGTGCATGGATTAGAGTTTTTGCAGTGTCTTGTGTAAGATAAGGGCGTATTTTGGATATGTTTTTAAGGTGCATGTAACATGATTTAGAGACAGATTGAATGTGTGGAACAAAGGATAGTTCAGAGTCAAGGGTGGATAGTTGCATTGTCAACAGTTATGGAGATATCAGGTTGGTAACTACTCTTGGCTGGCGGGAAAATAATTCTGTTTTGGATATGTTGAATTTGAGGTGGCGAGAGGGCATCCAAGATGAAATGGCATACAGGCATCCAGTGAAACGAGCCAATACAGATGGTGATAAATCTGAGGAGGATAGGTAGATTTGAGTATCATCAGAGTACAAATGATACTGAAATCCGAAGGAGCCGATTAGTTTACCAAGAGAGGAGGTATAGATAGAGAACAGCAGAGGACCTAAGACTGAGCCTTGAGGTACTCCAACTGATAGAGGTAGAGAAGAGGAGGTAGAATCAGAGAAGTGAACACAGAAAGAGCGATTAGATAGGTAGGATGCGAACCAAGTAAGGGATGTGTCCTAAAGACCTAGGGATTGTAGTGTTTGTATGAGAAGAGAGTGGTCAACAGTGTCAAAAGCAGCAGAGAGAGATCTAGAAGAATAAGTGGTGTGTAATGGCCTTTTGATCTAGCAGTGACTAGATCAATCACTACTTTGGTCAGTGCCGTCTCTGTGGAATGTTGTGCACGAAAGCCTGACTGAAGGGGGTCCAATAAGTTGTGGGAGTTAAGAAAGTGTGTAAGGCGAGTGTAGGCAAGTCTCTCAAGTAGCTTGAAGGGACTGGGTTGCTGAGAAATGGGACAAAGTTTTACTGACCTGTGAGGGTATAGGATCAAGAGGAGAGGTAGTAAAGTAGGAGGATGAAAAGAGTGTTGATACTTCATCTTCACTTTTGGGATCAAATGAAGAGAAAGTGCCAGAGGGTTCAGGTAGGGAATTGAGCAGGTCACTGGCTGAGTTAGAGCATACCATTTCATCTCAGATTTTATCAATCTTATCCTTGAAATAGGAAGCAAGTTCTTGTGCACTGATAGTAGCTAGTGGGGGAGGTGAGGGAGGGTAAAGAAGTGATTTAAATGTATTAAAAAGTCGCTTGGGGTTGGTGGCATGATAAGAGATGAAAGAATGGAAATATGTTTGTTTGGCAGTGTCCAGGGCCTGACGATAGGAGTGGTAGGTGGTCTTATATTTGAGAAAGTCACTTGGATTCTGAGGTTTCCGCCACTGATGTTCTACTTTACGTGACAGTTTTTGTAGGTGTCTTGTTGATTTAGAGTGCCATGGTTGGCATCTAAGCTTACGTAGAGTGTAATGGGTAGCTGGAGCCACTTCATCAAGGGCACTCTCTAGAGTCTGGTGCAGGTGGGATACAGCAGTGTCAGGTGTGGTGAATGTAGAGATTGGTGAGAGAAGTTGTTGCAGAGAAGTGGAAAGTTGTTGAAAATGTATATTGTTAGTATTTCTGCGTGTTAGAGGAGGCTTGCTTGGTTTTAGTGTCATAGAACTTAAAGTAATAGAAGAGATTGTGAAGGTGATCAGGTTGTGATCAGAGAGAGGGAAAGGAGTGTTAATGAATTCGGAAACTGAGCAGAGCCTGGTGAACACAAGATCAAGGCAGTGGCCCTCCTGGTGAGTAGAGGAGTCGGACCATTGGGTGAGGCCAAGAGAGGAGGTTAGAGAGAGGAGTTTGGAGGCATGAACAGATTGTGGACTCTCTGCACATGTTACATCTGCCCCACCTGCAGGCAGTGCAACATGGTTTTGCCCAATTGCTAACTTTTTTGGTTTGCTAACAAACCTGAATAACCCCCTCTAAGCGAGTTACAGTGTACACATTTATCAGCACGTAATTACAGTGGGAACTACCACTTGACACATCTTTAGACGCCATCTTTAACATATGTTCACATTGAGCAGCTGCTCCCCAGGTCCCCACAATTCTATGGACCTCCGAGCAGGGACGGATGGTCGTCACTGGTATGGTTCATTAGGTCGACAATAAAAAAGTTGAAAGTGTCTATGTCAACTCCAAAAGGTCGATGTGCATAAGGTCGAAATGAAAAAAGGTTGACACAAGCAAAAGTTCGACATGAAATGGTCGACATGAGTTTTTGAAAGTGTTTGGCGTGTCAATTTTTAAAGTTTTAGTACATGGACCCCAATTAGTGTACAGCACAGGTTACCGTTCTCAATCATTGGCCACATGGATGGTAAAGAATGGAAAATGTATAAAAAAAAAAAATGGTGAAAAACTCATGTCGATCATATGCTGCGTCGACCATTGTCATGTCGATATTTTGACCATGTCAACCTAATGCATGTCGACCAATAGTGGTTGATCTTTTTACTGTCGACATATAGACTGGATACCGGTGGTCACACGGATTGGCCAGGCAGCAGTCTCTACCTGAGAACACAAACAAGACTGACCAATTAGGCGCTAAGCAATAGTTTTAAAAAGGTTCATGAACCTAATAGTAGCAGAGTTTACCCAATTCAGCTGCGATGTCTAGAGTTTCTGAGACTCAATAAAGCAAGTACTATTGAAGACAAAAGTGATATCGTGCTCCTCTGGAGAAACGCTGCGTGTTAATAACAATATATATTATACTCCAAACATGTAAAAATACACACATTTATTGTTAATACAGTGAATATAAATGTTGCACACAAAGGGGTATATGCAATTGCGGTCGAATTGCCGCAAAAGTAAAAAAACGGGGCATTTTCGACAAAAAAAAACATGTCGAATTGGATTCAACAATGCAATACAGTACTTTTCGACAAAAAAACGGATGTTTCAGATTCGACTTATTGCAATTCGACATTTTAAAAATTCGACATGTCTGCAGTGGTAAAAATGCGGCTTTTCGACAAAAGTATATTCAATTGAAGAATGTCGATTCGACAACAGTGCTTTTCGACAGTAATTTCATCAATTTAATTCCGCCTCACTTTGCTGGCGAAATCTAATAAAAATTTTTTAAAACATGTTATTTTTGTGGTTTTTTTTTATTGCTAGTAGCATATCTATTTATATCAGAAGGGATTATGTACTTGGTTTGTCTATTTGGGGACACAAGTATTATTTATATATTTTTTAAAAGATTTTTTTTTTTAACTGACTAATAGAGAGAGAAAGGTTTTGAGTGGGAAGGGGTGGGAATGGGTTAAAATCCAGAAAAAAAATGCATGGGGTCCCCCCTCCTAAGCATAACCAGCCTCGGGCTCTTTGAGCCGGTCCTGGTTGTAAAAATACGGGGGGGGGGGGAAATTGACAGGGAATCCCCCGTATTTTTAGAACCAGCACTGGGCTCTGCGTCCGGTCCTGGTGCAAAAAATACAGGCGACAAAAGACGTAGGGGTCCCGTATTTTTAACACCAGCAGCGGGCTTCACTAGCTGGAGAGATAATGCCACAGCCGGGGGACACTTTTATATCGGTCCCTGCGGCCGTGGCATTAAATCCCCAACTAGTCACCCCTGGCCGGGGTACCCTGGATGAGTGGGGACCCCTTAAATCAAGGCGTCCCCCCCTCCAGCCACCCAAGGGCCAGGGGTGAAGCCCGAGGCTGTCCCCCCCATCCATAGGCTGCGGATGGGGGGCCGATAGCCTTGTGACAAATAAAAGAATATTGTTTTTTGCAGCAGAACTACAATTCCCAGCAAGCCTCCCCCGCAAGCTGGTACTTGGAGAACCACACGTACCAGCATGCGGGGGGAAACGGGCCCGCTGGTACCTGTAGTTCTACTGCAAAAAAAATACCCAAATGAAAACAGTACACGCACACCGTGATAGTAAAACTTTATTACATACATGCCGACACACACATACTTACCTATGTTCACACGCTGACCTCTGTCCACTTCTCCAAGTAGAATCCAGGGTGTACCTGAAAATAAAATTATACTCACCAAAATCCAGTGTAGCTGTCCTGTTCTTTTTTGTAATCCACGTACTTGGCAAAAAAACAAACCGCATACCCGGACCACGGACTGAAAGGGGTCCCATGTTTACACATGGGACCCCTTTCCCCGAATGCTGAGACCCCCCGTGACTCCTGTCACAGAGAGTCCCTTCAGCCAATCAGGGAGCGCCACGTCGTTGCACTCTCCTGATTGGCTATGCGCGTCTGAGCTGTCAGACGGCACATCGCACAGCCGCTCCATTATCTTCAATGGTGGGAACTTTGCGGTCAGCGGTGAGGTTACCCGCGGTCAGCGGCTGACCGCGGGTAAGCTCACCGCTGACTGGATGGGGGGACAGCCTCGGGCTTCACCCCTGGCCCTTGGGTGGCTGGAGTGGGGGACCCCTTGATTTAAGGGGTCCCCACTCCTCCAGGGTACCCCAGCCAGGGGTGACTAGTTGGGGATTTAATGCCACGGCAGCAGGGACCGATATAAAAGTGTCCCCCGGCTGTGGCATTATCTCTCCAGCTAGTGGAGCCCGGTGCTAAAATACGGGGCACCCCTACGTCTTTTGTCCCCCGTATTTTTTGCACCAGGACCGGACGCAGAGCCCGGTGCTGGTTCTAAAAATACGGGGGATCCCCTGTCAATTTTCTCCCCGTATTTTTACAACCAGGACCGGCTCAAAGAGCCCGAGGCTGGTTATGCTTAGGAGGGGGGACCCCACACAATTTTTTTCTGGCTTTTTTAACCATTTTTGTGCCGTCCGAAAAGTCGAATCCAGGACGCACTTATCCGTCAATTTGTCCGTTTTTCGACAGCGGGACTGTCGAATCCGTTTTTAATTGAATATGTCGAATTCTGGCACCCGCCGGCCAGGATTCGACTGTCGAATTGTGACAAATTTAAAAACGGTCGAATTCCAGCTGGAATTTGACCGCAATTGCATATACCCCATAAGCATTAAAAATCACCCACATGCAACAAAATGACTACTGAGCCACATTGTATACATCATGGAATCCCGTTGTAAGTTTCCACACCTGCTGTATAGTGTTCCTTTTGGGTGACTTGATGTAGAAAAGTCACTCTTACCCTTAGGCAGGGGCGGGCTGGCAACTTTCAGCCTGGGGGTCAGACTCAAGCAAGCGGCCCAGCTTTTCACAGGGGATCTGCAGTTAGGTGGCCCTGGAACACTTAAATTGCACTGGGCAGGGGGGAAGATGGCACCCTGCCCCCCTGCCCTGCCAGCCCCTGTCCTTAGGGATTGAGCAGTCCTCCTCACGGGTACAGGAATAAAGAATAATAGATGTTGCTCAATTAGCGGCTTTGGTAAATAGTATCCTCACTTTTCAATGTAAGCAGTGCGGTGAGTGATCTTACCCGGCTTCTAACTCCGGTAGTATAGTGAGCGGCCCAGTTCCTCCGATCTTCAGTTCCAGGAGCATGGCTCACGCATTCACGCAGTTGTCAGTGGTGCTCCCATGGTTTATTGACATAGGGGGTCATTCCGAGTTGTTCACTCGCAAGCGGATTTTAGCAGATTTGCTCATGCTAAGCCGCCGCCTACTGGGAGTGAATCTTAGCATCTTAAAATTGCGAACGATGTATTCGCAATATTGCGATTACTCGATTACACACCTCGTAGCAGTTTCTGAGTAGCTCCAGACTTACTCGGCATCTGCAATCAGTTCACTGCTTGTCGTTCCTGGTTTGACGTCACAAACACACCCAGCGTTCGCCCAGACACTCCCCCGTTTCTCCAGCCACTCCTGCGTTTTTTCCGGAAACGGTAGCGTTTTTTCCCACACGCCCATAAAACGGCCTGTTTCCGCCCAGTAACACCCATTTCCTGTCAATCACATTACGATCGCCAGAACGATGAAAATGCCGTGAGTAAAATTCCTAAGTGCATAGCAAATTTACTTGGCGCAGTCGCAGTGCGGACATTGCGCATGCGCATTAAGCGGAAAATCGCTGCGATGCGAAGATTTTTACCAAGCGAACAACTCGGAATGACCACCATAATTCAATATGCAGCCAAAGAGAAAAGTAACCTTGGTTGGGAGAACTCAGGTTTCAGAGACAGGGGATATAATATTTTTTTGTTTAGCTAGCTTTGTGAACACAGAAGTTCTTGCTGTGAGAATATAATATAAATTGTGATATATAGGTTGCATTAATGCAAAAAATATGCCAGAATGGTCCTTTGTATTGGAATGATACAGTATAGTCACAAGCTTATAAACCTTGGTATTCTCAGGTGGTCATCCAACCAAGTACTAGCCAGGCCCAACACTGTATTGCTTCCAAGATTGGACGAGATTGGGCATATGCAGTGTGGTATGGTTATAGGTTCGCCAGAACCATCACAAACAAAGTGCCATTGTTGCAAGGAAAATGACTTTTAGAAATAGATCTTTATTGGATTGTTCCAGACAAAAATTTTTTTTACTGGAAAAACATGCGATACAAATAATTGTAAAAGTGACTGTCATTTACCTATGGGTAACCCAGGGTGTACAAAGCATTTAAATAATCTGGTCACTTTTTATACCGTAATGGACTGGTGTATTATTGTTTTTCTGTAATGTCCTAGTGGATACTGGGAATGTAGTTTAGTACCATGGGGTATAGAACGGGTCCACTGGTGCCTGACACTTGAAGAAAGTTTTGAATTTCTTGTCAGGATTGACCCATGCCTCCCTGGAAAGGGAGTTTAACTCTTTTGATATATGGCCACCGCCTCAGAGGAGACTGTTATTCAAGATACTAGAGGGCTCCTCTAGTATCTTGAATAACTGTCTCCTCTGTGGCGGCGGCCATTTTGGGAGGGAAGTTTTCAATACAGAGCCGCTGGAGGGTTGGAGGACAGCGGCAGAACAGCGGGGACGACCGCGGAATGGCGGGGATGGCGGCAGGTGGTCAGGTGGCTGCATGAGCATCCCGGGCCCTCCTTTCTCTGTCAGAGAGGCTGGGCCTAGGACAGCTGTGCTCCCAGCACCCCCCTGGTGGCGGCCCTGCCCACTGTAAGCAAACACTGTCTCTAGGACTTTAGATCACATGGTACAGTTCAGCAAAAAGGTCTTATTTAATGCAGATACAGTTCTGGCCCTAGATATTTCCAAAAATATACATTTTGGGAGCATTAATAATAATTCCCATAAGCCCATGATCACAGTTTACCGCCTCATGATACGTGACTTTGATGAATTGCCATAACCCATGCAGAAAGCATAGCCTTGATAGGATAGTGCTACATACAAAATTGTGTGAAATTGGGAGAGAGAGCGGGCCGCAAGTGGTGCGAGATGCGGTATGATTGCCGGCTTTTCAACGCCGCTGCAACCGCAACTCGCACTCTTCTCCCGAAATAAGATTCCCTCCATTGTGATGTAGAAGCTATAAATATGTTATGTATGACCAGGAATATTACCGGTATGTATTAATATTATGTGCATCCATCAGCCTCTGAATGGAGATATTCTCAGGCTTCCCAGTCTGCAATTTCATTGATGGAATGCACTTATATACAGAGGAGCTGTCAGAAAAACATGCGCTGCTGATGTATGGGATACAGACGGGATATCCCTGAGTTATACCCTGCCCTGCAAGCATGGACCTTATTGTATCCTCAGCCCAGCAATCCATCTACGCTGAAGGAAACACCATTAAAGTGCGCCACCCATCATTATTGGAAATCGTTTTTACCATAAGTATATTGGCCACACTTACACAAAGAGTGACATTGGGGCAGACGTATTAAGCCTGGAGAAGTGATAAAGCAGTGGTAAGTGCAAGGTGATAACGCACCAGCCAATAAGCTACAATATGTAAATTGACAGTTAGGAGCTGATTGGCTGGTTCGTTATCACCTTGCACTTACCACCGCTTTATCACTTCTCCAGGCTTAATACATCTGCCTCACTGTTCCTTCTGTTCCATTATACTGCGTTCACAATAGTGCCATTGATTTTTTTTTTCTCTCCAAACTGTTCACAGAAATCTGAAAACTCAGAATCCTGAGAACTAGGAGGATTTATCATTTCACTACATCTACATCAACTACATCTCTTTCTCCAATAGGACTTAAGTCGCTTATATTTTGCTGGACTTGTTTAAAAGTGTGCATTTCCCCTGAGCATGGTGTGAGCGGCCATTTTGTTGTTGCATCCAAAATAATGCAACCATTCCATTCGTATAAGGCAGTGGTTCCCAAACTTTCTTGAATCACAGCGCCCTACAGTATCAGTATTGTTTTCACAGCACCCCCAAGCCAAAGGTTTGTTATTGAGAAATTCTGAAAAAATGTATTAAAGTAAGTAACTTCTGCTTACCTGCCATCCTTAGGTTCAGTTATGAACAGGTATAGACAGGTTGCACTTGTACATATTTTATGTTTGGCAACCACCAGCCCTGGTATTGCCTATCACGTGGACCATAAATAATTTGATTTAGTCCTGGACCAAAAATCTGTGGCATCCCTGTAAGTGCTGCATGGCACCCCAGGCTGCCACGGCAGTCAAATTGGGAATCACTGATTTAAGGATCCAGTGATCAGGGCAGAACATTGGTTTAGGAAACAAAATGGCTGCCTCAACTGTGTGTTGGTGTCAGGTAAACTTAGAAGTAGAGATGTGCGCTGACCCCCGTGTTCTGCTTTTGGATTTGTATTCATTTAGTGTTTTGATTTTGGTTCTAATTTTGCAAAACTACCCTCACATATTTAGGTTTTGGATCTGTATTTTTTTCAATAAATGCTAAAAAATAGCTAAAATCATGTAATTTGTGCCAGCTTTTGTTCCTACAGTATTATTAACCTCAAAAACATTAATTTCCAGACCACCTCATAGCTCGTAATATTCTTCATCGATATTGCCAAAAGGCTGGCTGGCTCAACTAAGCAACAAAGCAGCGGCATAAACACATGGAATGTATGTCTGTTTAAAAATGTGTTGCAAATTTATAGTGTATTAGAGCTATAACAAATAGAAATGTCTATGCAAAAAAGACCCCAATGATCCCCCAAAATACAGCCTATTATGAAAAGAAAAGTGGTGCAAGATGCAATTGTCCCATAAAAGTTGGCCCTCCCACCCACTTTTATGTTGGTTATTAAAAGGACATTCACAGTTTAACAAATCACGCACTTCAGCATCAGGGACTGCAACTTTTTTTGGATGAAGTTCTTGGTTTGTTTGGGCCCCACAAACCAGTTTTTTGGAAGGACTACCCCCGATCACTAATGATGAGGGAGTTAATTACAAAGTATTATAATTTAGTAAAATAAATTTCATGAGTTTGCCACAACTGATGTAACATGGAGGTGGTGCCTTGATGGTTAACATCCCTACATCTGCTAACTTTGCCCTCACAAATGGAGCGGATGCCTTCACAAACATTGTCAGCATTTTGGTAAAAAAAATCCCCAACCCAAGAGGTGGCTTTTTGGTCTTATGCCCAGACATCACAATGGCTTTCTTTTTTTATCATGGGCATGAACTGCTGCCACTGGTGGCTGACTTACAAAAACAACATCATCAACATCCTCATCATCCTCACTAGCATCAGAGAGTACACAAATACCCCCCTCATCCTGTTCCACTTCCATACTAGCATCCTCAATTTCTATTATGTCATCTTCACCAACTTTTCTTGTACTGCTTATCCCCACATTTGCAGATAGTGCAGAAATGGTGGAAGGAGGCAAAGGAGACTTCTCTATGAGTACAGTGTGAGAAATGTCAGACTTACACATAGCTAACGTAGACACCCCTAGACTCTCCTTTTGGGAACTGATTTGTCAGATTTTATTGTGACACCTCTAGCTCTTTTTTTAACACAGGCCCCTGGGTCCAAGAGGGCCCACACCACACACCCTGCACTCATTTCTAGAATACGTACCCCACCTCGGTGGCAGCAGCATGCAGCAATATGGCCATCGTGTCCTTTCCCGGTAGACCTGGTACAGCGCTAGGGTTTCTTAGTGACCCTAGTGCCCAGAGTTCGCTGAACTGCCGGCTAGAGAAGTGGCCCAGGGGGAGGGCATGCGCTTCCTACATTACTTGATCGGGAAGCGGGTCCCTCCTCCCCGGCCAGCACCATCTTCCAAGTGACATTTGGGAAGACGACACTGGCCACTAGCGAGCAAAGACTCTGGTACAGTGCCAGAGTCTTTGCTTTCAATGTGCGGGCACCATCTTCCCAAAGATATCACCGGGAAGATGATGCCGGGCACAGGTGTACTCCAGGAGGGGGGGGGGGGGGGAGGGGGCAGAGGACCCCCCCCCCCCCTGCCGGGCCCCTCCAGTTGCCCGGGTTATTAATACTCACCTCACATGCTCTCAGTGCCGCTGCATGTTGCAATGCAAGGAGAACAAATACATTTAGATTTTCTCTGTGCATGGTAAATACTGTTTACTTTTGCATGTAGCCCACAAATGTTAGATTTATATTTACACAGTAATTTAGATTTTGGTTTTGACACGTCCAAATCTAACTCTGTGCAGCTTACATCTGCCCCACCTGTAGTGCAACATGGTTTTGCCCAGGTGCACAGTTACTGGCTTTTTTGTTTGCTTTACTTCCAAATCAGAATCAGGCCCTCAGTCATACCTGCTTTTCCAACCAGCACATCAACCAAAATGGCATTTGGAGGGCATGGCAAACATATTAAATTTTCCTTATTTTCTTTCCAGCTTGTGGAACTTTCTGTTTAACAGCTTTCTGCATATTTATCAAATAGATTTGCAGGAATTCCCCACCACCCCTAAACAGTAGTATACGGGGGATACATGCAACACTTTAGATTTGTCAGGATGTTAGAAGGGAGACCGCAGCAGATATTAGAGATACCATTTTACATCACAAGAACAGCCCCTTAGGTTTCTATGAAGGCAGCTAATTTGTGAAGTTTCCCAAGCTCCAGAAAGTGTATCTTCCACTTAATGACATTACCCATTGAAGCCTATGGGCTACATTAACCAGAGTTTTTTCGGGAAAGAAACATGAAGGCTCTGTCACTGGTAATTTTCGCATGTACACGCGCATTCCGATGACCACGCATGCACGTTAGCATGGTAAGGTTCCAAACCCATAAGTAACTGTATTAGCGATATAACTGTCCCTGTGATTTCTCATGCTGTACACTCTTTATGGTATTTGATACCTAATTTCTTATTGCTGCGATATCCAATGATAAGAAATTAAAATCATTGCCACCTGCTGAATATTGGCAGTGTCATCTTAACGTATAGGCCCACTAGGCAGCTGTCCGGGCCCCACAATTCTAAGGGCCTTCGAGCACGGGCGGGCTATGGCTGGTGCCTCCAGAGCTTCTTGGGAGGCAGGTAGAGAAGCCTTCTTGACCAGCCTCCCAGCCTTCAGCCAGACAATGAATGGCTGTCTGGTTGCTGATTGGTAGTTGGAGCTATCCACCAATCAGTGCTGACAGCCATTCACTGTATGAAAACTTAAGGAGAGACAGTGCTGGACCACAGTAGTGCTAAGTTCCGATATGTTTTTTGTTTTTTTTAAACGTATTCCTGTGAATAAAACCCAACCATAACATCCCTTTTGAGTTGCATGGAAAGTTCTTTAGTCCGAGTTGTGTCTCCGGTTCAGATCAATTGTATGTAAGGTCTCCAAACATAGTCACACTCTAGAGAGGAGACATTAATCGCATCAGGGTTTCTTTATGTGGTTAACCTCATAAAGAAACCCTGATGTGATTAATGTCTCCTCTCTAGAGTGTGAGTGGGGTACGCCTTGAATTCACCTTAGTTCTTTAGAGAAGCTTGATTCTCTTTACTAACTATACTAAGTTTTGACAACATTTACCACACATTGGTTGTTCTCTGTCATCCTATTTTTCATGTCAACTATGTTTGGAGACCTTACATACAATTGATCTGAACCGGAGACACAACTCTGACTAAAGAACCTTCTATGCAACTCAAAAGGGATGTTATGGAGATATTTTATTTATTCTAGCGCTTGTGGTGTACGACAGTATTTAAAATTTTTGGGTTTTGTTTGTTTATTTAAATGTGGTGACATTTAATTCGAAATCTGTTACATCTGAGCTGCACAGCGCCAGTTTGGACTACTCCCTACATTTCTGTTTCTGTATTCCTGTGAATGGTTGGGTACTGGACCTGGTGCATTACTTTGCCCAGGGACTATAGTGCTGTTAAGAAGGCCCAGCATATCGCCTATCAGTGCTTTTTATAGCATGATCTGTAAAAGTGGTACGCACAAGAGAGCCAGCTTGGCACAAATAGGGCTGTGCCCTCCTCCTGGCCATCGGAAGTGGGCCCCAATAAATTATATTCAACGGGTTCCAATAGCCCTCACTAGCCACGTTTTGCAAGTAAAATCATTGTGCTCTTAAATTTTGTGAATCAACTCAATCGGAAGCTCCAGCTTTTAGAATCCGACCCTTAGTAAATAAGCGCCCGTATGTGTCTCTTTACCCTGAATTAACATGACAGGTTTCCTAGAGATCGCTCATGTTGGGTTTGCGTCTCGTTTAATAGAACAAGCCATAGTTTATGCTGCAGTTTGAATTATTTAAAAATATGAGTCAGATTTTGGAGCTTTCTGAGTTTTAGGATGACAAATACCACCAGCGACATTCCTTGTGCTGACAGAAGCTACGACAGCCTGTCAGAAACGATCACAGATGAGCAGTCAAGAAGATTTCATTTTCTCAGAACTCATCTTCTACTTTGCTGGATAATGAAAGCAGCACATACCGTTTCTGCCAGTCTAACTATAATCCTCCTTGTTCTTCAATCAATCCCATAGCTTGCATATGGTTCCCATATGGAGAGGTAAGGGAAAGTGACTGGAGATATAATGCAGATATTTCATATACCCGATGTGATATATATATATGGTTTATCTCTCAGTTATGTTGTAGGCAGGGGAAAAGCATTTAGAAGTTACAGAAGTCACCTAACGTCTGATGACCTCCCTTTTCTCCCGGGGTTGCAGCAGATCATAGGGATGGGAGGCGAAAAATCCATCTTTCGGAAGGAGCAAACTTCATGCCACGAATCATCAACATTTTTTGATTGGTCCTGGAGCCATGGTGTACTAATAGAATCAATCCAAAAATCCCGATGCTGGAGATGAGCTTCTTCTTGTTCCCAGGTGTCTCTTTCTCCACTGGGCATGCGCGGGTTGGACCTTTACCTGACTTTCCATCCTGGACAAGATCAATATTATTTTCACGGCTATTCTCTGTATTAAATGCAAAGATGCCTATCACATATTGATCCAAAAGATTGATAAAGGACCAATGATTGGCCATCCCTAGTAGGGCCCCCTGTGTCCTGTGCCAGCAATTACCGGCCCCCACTCCCAAAAATATGTCACATCATGATGTCATGAAGAGGGGGCTGGGTTTGTAGCAGACAGATAGCTGAGCGCCTCTCCGAGCTGCAGGGTGCTGTACCAGGCAAAGCACAAGCCAGAGAAGGGTGCCATTAGGACATTGATGATGCACTCTAGGCTTTGGTTGAGTGAGAATGCCCCATGATGCCTACACAGCTGCAGTTGGAGATGTGACTAAAATGTGCCTTACGTGTACACTCCGCAGGGCATTAACAAGGAATGTAAAGGACCGATGCTGGAAGCAAGAATGAGGGGATAGTACTGTTTTTTCACCAACCCCACATTTGCCCTTACTCAAGTACCTGACTATGGCCCTGGCTTGGACTATGGCCCACATTATGATAGAACAATATTGTGTATCTATTATGTTCCACTTGAAATTTGGATGGTTGTTTGATAGTGTGGCCACAATATAGCCTCATCTGTAGCCTCATCTCTGAATGTTCTCTACAGCCTCAATCTATCCTGTCTGTCTTCATCCTCATGACCCCATGTGTCTCTCCATCCTCATGCCATCTGCTGCCACCTTGTGTCTCTCCTACCTCATGCCATCCTGTGTCTCTCCTACCTAATACACCGTCTCTCCAACCTCATGCCCCCTACTTCTCTTCTATCTTATGCCACCCCATATCTCTCCTACCGAATGCCCCATCTCTCCAGCCTCATGCCCCGTTTCTCTCCTACCTAATGCCATCCCATGTCTCTCCTACCTTATGTCCCCTGTGTATCTCCTGCCTTATGTCCCCTGTGTCTCTCCTACCTAATGCCTCCTGTGTCTCTCCTACCTCATGCCCCTATGTCTCTCCTACCTAAAGCCCCGTGTCTTTCCAGCCTCATGCCTACTGTGTCTCTCCTATCTCATGCCACCCTGTGTCTCTACAGCATTTCTGGCCACCTGGAAAAGTAAACAGCCAGCCAGTGACATGATTCGTAAAGGAACATGTCTTGATGGCACCCCTCTTCCACTTCGCAACGGCAGTAATTACTGCATTGTATAGCAGGGCCACAATGATGCAATCGCAACATCATGCACTTGGCACCTCCCATTTGGTCACAACACCCCCTCCCCCCCACTTGGCTGCGACATGCCCCTCCACAGTGCCTGGCGGGGGCATCCCCAAGGTAGATAACTATGGGGTACCAGCTTCAAGGGATGACAGCAGTCTTTTCCAATCTATCTACAGTACATATCTATTTTGAACACCATTCCTTCTATACCAAATTCATACACTTGTGAGCTATCACTAGGGATAGCCACTTCTGGGTGGTGCTGGCCAAAAAAAAATTGGGGGAACAGCTTTGCAGGAGCCAGGGGCGGGGCTAAGCACTGTGCCAGGAGTATAAAATAGGATTTTAATTACCTGCCGGTAAATCCTTTTCTCGTAGTTCGTAGCGGATACTGGGGTCCATTTAGTACCATGGGGTATAGACGGGTCCACTAGGTCTAGGAAACTGTGCCCGAGGAGATGGACATACTTCGAGAGAAGGATAGATAAGGATAGTGGTGAGATTCCGAACCAGCACACACAACAAGAGGAAAGCCAAGCTAACCAAACTTGAAACAGGAACAGCAACGGCTGAACCAACATTACTTAACCAAGTAACAGTGCAGGAAGAACGAAGCATTGGGCGGGCGCCCAGTATCCTCTACGGACTACGAAAAAAGGATTTTCCTTTAGGTAATTAAAATCCTATTTTCTCTTACATCCTAGAGGATACTGGGGTTCATTTAGTAACATGGGGACGTACCAAAGCTCCCAAACCGGGTGGGAGAGTGTTGAGGTTCCTGCAGAACTGACTGACCAAACTGAAGGTCCTCAGAGGCCAAAGTATCGAACTTGTAAAACTTTGCAAACGTGTTCGAACTCGACCAAGTAGCTGCTCGGCAGAGCTGTAAAGCTGAGACACCCCAGGCAGCCACCCAGGAAGAACCCACCGACCTAGTAGAGTAGGCATGTACAGATTTTAGACGTGGTAAACTTGCCGTGGAATAAGCATGCTGGATAGTAAGTCTGATCCAGCGTGCAATTGTCTGCTTTGAAGCAGGACCCCCAATCTTATTGGGATCATAAAGAACAAACAGCGAGTCCATCTTTCTGTTATGAGCTGTTCTTTTCACATACACTTTCAAAGCCCTCACAACATCCAAAGACTTTGAAGTAGCAGAGGTGTCGGTGACAACCGGAACCACAATAGGTTGGTTGATGTGAAACGCAGACACCAGCTTAGGAAGAAACTGATGACGAGTTCTGAGTTCAGCTCTAGCCTCATGGAAAATTAAATAGGGACTTTTGTGAGACAAAGCCCCCAGCTCCGACATACGTCTTGCTGAAGCCAATGCCAACAGTGTGACGGTCTTCCACGTAAGATATTTTACGTCCACCTCCTGTAACAGGTCAAAGCAGTCTGATTGAAGCAAATGCAGCACCACATTGAGATCCCAAGGTGCCGTGGGAGGCACAAAGGGAGGTTGGATGTGCAGAACACCTTTCAAGAACGTATGGACTTCAGGGAGAGAAGCCACTTGTTTCCGAAAGACAATGGACAAGGCCAAAATCTGGACTTTTATGGAGCCCAGACGCAGGCCCACATCCACTCCTGCTTGTAGAAAAAGCAGGAAATGTCCCAGATGGAATTCCCCCGCAGAAAATGTTCTGCTCTTACACCAAGAGACGTATTTCTTCCAAATACGATGGTAATGCTAAGATGTTAACTTCTTTCTGGCTTGGATCATAGTCGGGATAACATTGTGAGGGATCCTTCTCCTGGCTAGAATCAGCCGTTCAACTTCCATGCCGTCAAACGTAGCCGCTGTAAGTCCTGATAGATGAACGAGCCCTGTTGCAGAAGATCCTCGCGAAGAGGAAGAGGCTACGGATCTTCGAGGAGAATCTCCAGAAGGTCCGCGTACCAGGCCCTTCTTGGCCAGTCCGGGGCAATTAGATTCGCTTCAACCTTTTCCCTTTTTATTCTCTTTAGAATTACTGGGATCAGAGGAAGTGGAGGAAACACGTACACCCTCTGATAGACCCATTGAGTCGTCAGGGCGTCCACCGCCACCACCTGTGGGTCTCTCGACCTTGAACAATACGCTTGAGCTTCTTGTTGAGACGAGAGGCCATCATGTCGATCTGTGGATATCCCCATCAACTTGTTAAGCACCTGAACACTTCCAGGTGAAGGCCCCACTCCCCCGAATGCAGGTTGTGTCTGCTGAGGAAGTCTGCTTCCCAGTTGTCTACTCCCGGAATGAAGACCACTGACAACACCACAGCGTTTCTCTCTGCCCAGAGGAGAATTCTTGACACTTCTGACACTTCCAGGTGAAGGCCCCACTCCCCCGAATGCAGGTTGTGTCTGCTGAGGAAGTCTGCTTCCCAGTTGTCTACTCCCGGAATGAAGACCACTGACAACACCACAGCGTTTCTCTCTGCCCAGAGGAGAATTCTTGACACTTCTGACATTGCTGCTCTGCTTTTCATTCCGCTCTATCGGTTTATGTACGTTACTGCCGTCACATTGTGTGACTGGACCTGAATGGCTCGATCTTGAAGAAGATGTGAGGCCTGCAGAAGAGCGTTGTTCATGGCCCTGAGTTCCAGAATGTTGATTGGAAGGACGACATCCTGACTGGACCATCTTTCTTGAAACTGCATCCCCTGAGTGACTGCTCTTCAACCTCTGAGGCTTGCGTCCGTGGTTAACAGAATCCAAGTCTGAATTCCGAACCTCCGACCTTCGACGAGTTGAGAAGTCTGTAGCCACCACAGAAGGGAGATCCTGGCTTTTGGCGACAGACGGATCCTCTGGTGCATGTGAAGATGTGATCCGGACCATTTGTCCAACAGATCGAGCTGGAAGGGTCTTGCGTGAAACCTTCCATATTGAAGAGCCTCATAAGAGGCCACAATTTTCCCCACTAATGCCTTTTCCAACAGAAGGAACGCCTTCTGTGACTCCGTATCCAGTATCATTCCCAGGAATGGGAGCCTCCGTATTGGCTCTAGGTGAGATTTCGGAAGGTTCAGAATCCACTCATGATCCTGAGAAGTTTAGTTGAGAGAGCAATGCTGTCCAGCAACCTTTCCCTCGACGGTGCTTTTATCAGGAGATCGTCCAGGTACGGAATTATATTCATTCCCTGTTTGCGGAGTAGAAACATCATCTCTGCCATCACCTTGGTGAATACTCTCAGTGCTGTGGAGAGACCAAATGGCAGGGACTGGAACTGGTAGTGACAGTCCTGCAGTGCAAACCGTAGGTAAGCCGATGAGGTGTCCAGATCGAAATGTGAAGGTACGCATCATTGATATCCAGAGACACTAGGAATTCCCCCTCCTCCAGATCACCGCTCTCAGAGACTCCATCTTGAATTTGAACACTCGCATGTATGGGTTCAACGACTTGAGGTTCAAAATTGGTTTTACCGAACCGTCTGGTTTCGGTACTACAAACAAGTTGCAATAGTACCCCTTGTTTAGCTGATGAGATGGAACTGGAACAATGACGTGAGTCTGCACCAGTTTTTGAATGGCATGTTGTAAAGTTATACTTGCCTCTTGTGAAACTGGCAAGTCTGATTTGAAGAATCTGTGAGGTGGGAGCTCTTAGAACTCCAGTCTGTAGCCCTGGAAAATAAGATTTGACCCAGGGATCCTGGCACGAATTTGTCCAGATTTGACTGAAGAATTGTAGGTGAGCTCCCACCTGACAGCCTTCCAGGCATTGCGGTCCACCGACATGCTGAAGTCTTTGAGGAAGCAGAGCCTGAGCTCTGTTCCTGAGCACCTGCTGTTGCTGGTTTACGTGGTTTACCTCATGCACCGCTGAAGGACGTAGAAGCACCTCTGGATTTGCCCTTGAACTTGGCCGTCCGAAAAGGACTGTAACTTAGAAGCTGAATAAGTCTTCTTGGTTGGGGAGGCTGCGGAAGGAAGATATGTAGACTTACCCGCAGTAGCTGTGGAGATCCATTTGTCTAATTCATCTTCGATCAAGGCCTCTTCTGTGAATGGTAGGCCTTCCACGCCCTTCCTGGAATCCGCGTCAGCAGTCCACTGGTGTAGCCACAAGCCTCTGCGTGCCGACACTGCCATAGCGGTGGTGCGTGCGTTAAGCACTCCTATTTCCTTTATGGCTTCCACCATAAAGTTCGCAGAGTCCTGTATATGCTGCAGGAGTAAGACAACATCCTCCCTAGATAAGGAATCAAACTCCTCAATTAGGTTACCTGACTATTTTTCAATGGCTTTTGTGATCCACGAACATGCAATAGTGGGTCTTTGGGCCACCCCAACAGCTGTGTACAATGATGTGAGTGTAGTCTCAATTGTACGATCAGCCATGTCTTTTATTGAAGCTGCACCAGGAACAGGCAATACAATTTTTTCATGACAGCCTAGAGCAGGAGTGGGCAATTATTTCAGCTGGGGGGCCGCTTAACACTTCCAGCGAATATTCGAGGGCCGCACACAAAATACTCAAAAAGAGATCCCTTTTTACACATTACGGCAGACAGCGTGCCCTTTTTACACATTATGGCAGACAGTGTCCCCCTTTTTACACATTACGACAGACAGCGTCCCCTTTTTACAGATTACGACAGACAGCACCCCCATTTTTATAATTACGGCAGACAGCGCCCCCGCTTTTATACATTACGGCAGACAGCGCCCCTGCTTTTATACATTACGGCAGACAGCGCCCCCGCTTTTATACATTACGGCAGACAGCGTCCCCGTTTTTATACATTACGGCAGACAGTGCCCCCGTTTTTACACATTACGGCAGACAGCACCCCCGTTTTTACACATTACGGCAGCAAGCGCCCCCATTTTTACACATTACGGCAGACAGCATCCCCTTTTTACACATTACGGCAGACATCGCCCCCGTTTTTATACATTATGGCAGACAGTGCCCCCATTTTTACACATTACGGCAGACAGCACCCCCCGTTTTTACACATTACGGCAGACAGCACCCCCGTTTTTATAATTACGGCAGACAGCGCCCCCGTTTTTATACATTACGGCAGACAGCGCCCCCGTTTTTACACATTACGGCAGACAGGGTCCCCGTTTTTATACATTACGGCAGACAGCGCCCCCGTTTTTACACATTACGGCAGACATCGCCCCCGTTTTTATACATTACGGCAGACAGCGCCCCCGTTTTTACACATTACGGCAGACAGGGCCCCCGTTTTTACACATTACGGCAGACAGTCCCTACCCCCCTTTCCCACCCTCCCCTAAACCTATATAGCAGTCCTTACCCCCCCCCCCCCACACTCCCCTAAACCCATACAACCGTTTTTAACTCCCCTCCCCATAACTTATAGGGCAGCTTTAGCTTTATCCAGGGGGTTTAACTATTTGTCAGTGACGATCCCCACTGTCAGTGATGATCGGCGCTGCTGCTGCTTCTCCCCGCTGGCCGCCGTTTCTTCTCCCCACTGGCCTCCGCTTGTGCTCCCCACTGGCCGCTTCGTTCTGCTCCGAGTCCCACTCTGCAGTGCCCGCCCAGCGCCGCCCCCCGTGACGCCCCCAGTGACGCCCAGCGCATGAGATAGAGGAAATCCCGGTCAGCTGACCATGTGACGTGACCGGGATTTCCTCAGCGGCGCCGCGTCTGCGAGCAGTGCAATGACAAGCGGCCTGTCGGGCCTCTTGTCATTGCACTCTGGTGGGGCACAGCGGGCCAGGCAGGATCGGTCCGCGGGCCGCATCCGGCCCGCGGGCCGCATGTTGCCCACCCCTAGCCTAGAGACTGATGCTTCCACTATTGGTGGATTTTCCCATTTTTTCCTAAGAGAAAAGATGAGAGCAACCTTTTAGGGATCTGCAATTTCTTATCAGGATTAACCCAAGGTTCTTCAAACAGGGGGGTATATTTACTAACATTCGTAATTCTCCCGATTTGGTGGGAGAATAATCACGAATGACATCGAAAGTGTAAAACTGCAACTTTTTGAATTTATTACGACTAATTTACTAAGCTGCCGTATTCTGCATTTTCGGGTTTTCCGATGTCTATGTCATTCGTTTTTTTAGGCAGTGTTTTACGTGAGTGACTTGTAAAACACTGCCGACTTTAATACAATGAATCTCGGCCGGATCTGAGAGATCCGTGCTGGGCTTCATTGTGCACTTTGTTTAAAAAAAAAAAAAAGTTTAAATGTTAAAAAAAAATTGCGTGGGGTCCCCCCTCCTAAGGCAAACCAGCCTCGGGCTCTTTGAGCCGATCCTGGTTGCAGAAATATGGTAAAAAAATGGACAGGGGTTCCCCCATATTTAAGCAACCAGCATCGGGCTCTGCGCCTGGTCCTGGTTCCAAAAATACGGGGGACAAAAAGCGTAGGGGTCCCCCGTATTTTTAAAACCAGCACCGGGCTCCACTAGCTGGACAGATAATGCCACAGCCGGGGGTCACTTTTATACCGTGCCCTGCGGCCGTGGCATCAAATATCCAACTAGTCACCCCTGGCCGGGGTACCCTGGGGGAGTGGGGACCCCTTCAATCAAGGGGTCCCCCCCCCAGCCACCCAAGGGCCAGGGGTGAAGCCCGAGGCTGTCCCCCCCATCCAATGGGCTGCGGATGGGGGGCTGATAGCCTTTGTTGATAGTTATGAATATTGTTTTTAGTAGCAGTACTACAAGTCCCAGCAAGCCTCCCCCGCAAGCTGGTACTTGGAGAACCACAAGTACCAGCATGCGGCGGAAAAACGGGCCCGCTGGTACCTGTAGTACTACTACTAAAAAAATACCCAAAAAAAGACAATACACACACACACACCTTGAAAGTAAAGTTTTATTACATCCATCCACACAAACATACATACATACTTACCTTATGTTCACACGCAGGTCGGTCCTCTTGTCCAGTAGAATCCATGGGGTACCTGTTGAATAAATTATACTCACCAGATCCAGGGTACCAGGCTCCTCAGATAATCCTTTTGTAATCCACGTACTTGATTAAAAAAATAAAACGGAGACCCGAGCCACGCACTGAAAGGGGACCCATGTTTTCACATGGGTCCCCTTTCCCCGAATGCCAGAAACCCACTCTGACTTCTGTCTAAGTGGGTTTCTTCAGCCAATCAGGGAGCGCCACGTTGTGGCACCCTCCTGATCGGCTGTGTGCTCCTGTACTGACTGACAGGCAACATGCGGCAGTGTTACAATGTAGCGCCTATGCGCTCCATTGTAACCAATGGTGGGAACTTTCTGCTCAGCGGTTGACCGAAAGTGACCTCACCGCTGAGCAGAAAGTTCCCACCATTGGTTACAATGGAGCGCATAGGCGCTACATTGTAACACTGCCGCGTGCTGCCTGTCAGTCAGTACAGGAGCACACAGCCGATCAGGAGGGTGCCACAACGTGGCGCTCCCTGATTGGCTGAAGAAACCCACTTAGACAGAAGTCAGAGTGGGTTTCTGGCATTCGGGGAAAGGGGACCCATGTGAAAACATGGGTCCCCTTTCAGTGCGTGGCTCGGGTCTCCGTTTTATTTTTTTAATCAAGTACGTGGATTACAAAAGGATTATCCGAGGAGCCTGGTACCCTGGATCTGGTGAGTATAATTTATTCAACAGGTACCCCATGGATTCTACTGGACAAGAGGACCGACCTGCGTGTGAACATAAGGTAAGTATGTATGTATGTTTGTGTGGATGTATGTAATAAAACTTTACTTTCAAGGTGTGTGTGTATTGTCTTTTTTTGGGTATATTTTAGTAGTAGTACTACAGGTACCAGCGGGCCCGTTTTTCCGCCGCATGCTGGTACTTGTGGTTCTCCAAGTACCAGCATGCGGGGGAGGCTTGCTGGGCCTTGTAGTACTGCTACTAAAAACAATATCTTACACTTTTACAAAAAGGCTATCAGCCCCCCATCCGCAGCCCATTGGATGGGGGGGACAGCCTCGGGCTTCACCCCTGGCCCTTGGGTGGCTGGGGGGGGGACCCCTTGATTGAAGGGGTCCCCACTCCCCCAGGGTACCCCGGCCAGGGGTGACTAGTTGGATATTTGATGCCACGGCCGCAGGGCACGGTATAAAAGTGACCCCCGGCTGTGGCATTATCTGTCCAGCTAGTGGAGCCCGGTGCTGGTTTTAAAAATACGGGGGACCCCTACGCTTTTTGTCCCCCGTATTTTTGGAACCAGGACCAGGCGCAGAGCCCGATGCTGGTTGCTTAAATATGGGGGAACCCCTGTCCATTTTTTTACCATATTTCTGCAACCAGGATCGGCTCAAAGAGCCCGAGGCTGGTTATGCTTAGGAGGGGGGACCCCACGCAATTTTTTTTCAGAAAATTAACACTTTCCCACCCCTTCCCACTGATATACATGCACGGATCTCATGGATCCGTGCATGCCTATCCAATCACGGCTCAAAAAAGCAGGTCTGTTTTTTTTTAGCACTTTTTTACGAGTTGTATTTTTTCACGGCAGTGTTTTTTTTTTTTTTTGCTTTGCACTTCTTAGTAAATGACCGAGATTCATACTTAAACAGCCGCGTTTTGACCGATGGTGTATTCATTCGTATTTTTTTTGTTGGACTTCAAAAAAAATACGAATGCCCTCATCACTGCCGAGATTTGAGTTTAGTAAATGACCGAGATGACACTTTGAAGAAAAAACGGCATCTCGGTCAAAATCGGGACCTTAGTAAATATACCCCAGGGTATTCAATTCCTTTAACACAGGAAAAGTAACTGAGGACTTCTTTTTTACATTAAAATAAGATTCCTCACACTCCTCTGACACCTTATCAGGAATATGCAGAACATCTCTGATAGCCTCTATAAGAGCCTCTATTCCCTGTGACAGAGCTGCATCCCCCCCCCCCCCCCTGAGTCCACCTCCCCCTCCTCCATGTCTGACCTGTCACGTCAGAGTCAGACTGCAGGATATGGGCCAGAGATCGCTTTTGCGGACAAATGGGAGGGGATTGAGACGCAGTCCTGGGGACTGAGTCTCTGTTCATAAACTCATCCACAGTCTGTTTTAAGTATTGCGTCTCTTATTGCGGGACAATTTTGTAGAAAGAGTTGAGATCATTCCCTTAAGAGAATTAACCCATTCCGGTTCAGCCCCGCTAGCCTGTGATCCCTGAGTACCCAGTATTGAGCCCCCTGGTGAAGAGGAACACTCTGCGGTACAAGGCACACACTCTTTGCCTGACATAATGTAATGTGACAGCACACACACACAGAGGAAAGGTTAAGCACAATTAACCCACAAAGAGTCCTTCAGGAAGACACAGAGATGTTTGGAGCCAGCCCCAACCGCACCCTTATCGCTAATGCCAAGCTTAGCTGGGTCGCAGACTAAGTACCCTGACAGGGGACTTAGTACACTAGTCATCGCTCCCCCCCTGCTATGACCCCCTGGTACCGCCGAGGTAATTTGGAGTCACACTGGAGGAGCTGCGCATCCCTGTCCTGTCAGCGTCTGTGTCCACTGCAGAGGGATAATGGCGCTGGTGAGCAGCTAGATCCTCTCAGAGTGAAGCCCGCCCTTCAATGGCACGCGGTCTTCCCGCTTTTTTTATACTGGCTGAGGAATCTAGTGCTTAGGATGGAGAAAAACGGTTTAAGGCTGTTGTGCCAGTATGGGTACTGTGTACAGTGTACTGAGACGCAGCTGTGTACTGTGTCTAGAGACGCATTCCGCCCCGGTTAGAAGCCGTGCGTCTCTGTACCATCATGCCGCCATAATGGCTGGCGCCCTCTAGCCGGGGCGCCGGCTCAGTACTCACCACTCTTCATTCTTCTGGCTCTGTTAGGGGTGGCGACGTGCTGTGGGACTGTACGCTCGCCGTGATGGGCTTGCGAATAGGTCGCTCAGGAGCTCAGTGTCCTGTCAGCGGGGAACGGGACCATTAACCCTTTGGGAGGTTAGGCCCCCCCACCCCAAGTCCCACGAAGCAGGCAGGCTGGTGCAATCCAGCCCTGCCTGAAAATAACAAACATATAAAATAAATGCAGAAAACTCTTCAGGAGCTTCCTTCAGCGTGTCCGTCTCCTCCGGGCACATTTTGTAAACTCAGTCTGGTAGGAGGGTCATAGAGGGAGGAGCCAGCCCACACTATCAAATTGTTAAAGTGCCCATGGCTCCTAGTGGACCCATCTATACCCCATGGTACTAAATGGACCCCAGTATCCTTTAGGACGTAAGAGAAAAATAAATAAATAAATATTTGGTTATACGCAGCCATCGATGGCATTAGCTCTCTGTCATTGATGGCAAAACAATGTTGTCAACTATCACTGGTCGATGACCAACCCTAGCTATCACTGATTTTTGGTGGAATGTACTAAGTATCGCGTTCGCAATGAGGTACATCCCACCACACATCACACACATACCTTTCGGGTATGTACTTAGAATTGCAATGTAATTCACAAAGGACAGCAATCCCGGCAGAGAGCTGTTCTTTGCGATAGAAGGACTTCCTGGTTTCAGACACTGAGAGTCCTTCTGTGCATGTGCAGGCGCGCGCAATATTTTTATTGCATGGGCGCCAGGGGGTGAGTTCCACCACCTCTCTAGGACCACTTTAAGCATTGTGTGTGTATATATATATATATATATATATATATATATATATAGCACTAAGGTGCGGCACTCAGGATTTTGAATTGAAGCACGACACACACATCCAGTGTAATATCAACGTTTCAATCCTATTAAAAGATAGTCATAAGGATACATCCGTCACGTAAACATATACAACTCACCCATTCTTGTACCCGTCACCAAGTGGATGCAGGGCAGCCATTTGTGCCGGGATCCCGGCGGCGTCCCGCACAGATGACGTCATTGCGCATAGACACGATGCACGTCCACCTCAATTGTGTACTATTACTAAGGCAACCGGATAACAGATGCCGCACTGAAATATCAAGATAGATATAACAATTTAAGCCATAGGAATATACATAATAGACACAGTATAGCCACTAACAGGCAATAGTAGACAAGGGTAGATCCACAAAAGCAATAGTAATGAGTACAACAAGATAAACAGTGGCGTAACTAGAAATTTTTCTCCCCCAAGCCCAAAAATTCTTCGGCGCCCCCCCCCCCCCATCCCCCATAATTGGCACTATTAAAGGGATAAATGTGTGCGCGCCGAAGGCGCGCACTGCAAAATAGGGTGTGTGGCTTCGTTGGGATGGGCGTGGCTTCACATAAAGGGGCATGGCATTGCAGGAAAAGACTACGTTATACCCCAGTTTTCCAACCTGCACGCCGAGACGTTAGCCACCACTGGAAAGAAAAATAATCCTGATTCATGCCCCTTACATTATTTGTAATTTTTCCTCCTTATAGTAATGCCCAGTATACATTATGCCACATACTGCAATGGCCCTTAGACATTATGCCACACACAATAATGCACATGACACAATATGCACACACCATAATGCCCCCGACACATTATGCCACACACCGTAATGCCCCCGACACATTATGACAGGAATCGCAATGCCCGTTATACATTATGCTACACACTGCAATGCCCCTGATACATTATACCACATACCACAATGCCCGTGATATAGTATACAACACACCGTAATGCCTGACACATTATGACAGGAATCGCAATGCCCGTTATACATTATGCTACACACTGCAATGCCCCTGATACATTATACCACATACCACAATGCCAGTGATATAGTATACAACACACCGTAATGCCTGACACATACCGCAATGCCCGTTATACCCTATGCTAAACACCGCAATGCCCGTTATACATTATGCCACACTGCAATGACCCTGAGACATTATACCACATACCACAATGCCCGTGATACAGTATGCCACACACCGTAATGCCTGTGACACATTATGACACACACCGCAATGTCCGTGATACATTATGCCACACACCGTAATGCCCATTACACATTAAGTCCTACAGTAAGGCTTCTAATTACTTTTAAATTACCTGCTCGTTGCCAGGGGTTTTCATGCTCAGGGTGTCATGCTCGTTGCCAGGGGTTTCATGCACTGGGTGTCATGCTCGTTGCCAGGTGTTTCATGCACTGGGTGTCATGCTCGTTGCCAGGGGTTTCATGCACTGGGTGTCATGCTCGTTGCTAGGGGGTAGTGCTTGTTGCTAGGGCTGTGCTCCCAGTGCCACATGTCCCCAGTGCCAGATATTACCCCACGGTGCCAGGTACTCACATGACCCCAGTGCACAATATAGCCCCCCCCCCCTATGTGCCAGGTACACATATACCCCCCCAGTGCCAGATATTCCCCCTCAGTGCCACATATGCCCCCAGTGCCAGATATCCCCCCCCCAGTGCCACATATGCCCCCAGTGCCAGATATTCCCCCCCAGTGCCAGCTATGCTCCCAGTGCCAGATTTCCCCCCCCCAGTGCCACATATGCCCCCAGTGCCAGATATTCCCCCTAGTGCCACATATGCCCCCAGTGCCAGATATTACCCCCCCCAGTGCCAGATATGCTCCCAGTGCCAGATTCCCCCACCCCCCCAGTGCCACATATGCCCCCAGTGCCAGATATTCCCCCCAGTGCCACATATGCCCCCAGTGCCAGATATTACACCCCCCCCAGTGCCAGATATGCTCCCAGTGCCAGATTCCCCCCCCCCCCCAGTGCCACATATGCCCCCAGTGCCATATATGCCCCCTCCCCCGCCGCCGCTGCTCCCCCGCTGGTTTGTGTTGGAGGGACACGGAGGGCACAGCGTGCGCCTCTCCTGTGTCCCTCCTGCATCATCTCCGGCGGCCGCAGGTCTAATAAACGAAGTGCCGTTCGTGAGCTCTGATTGGCTCACGAACCGGCACTTCTTCTATTAGACCCGCGGCCGCCGGAGATGATGCAGGAGGGACACAGGAGAGGCGCACACTGTGCCCTCCGTGTCCCTCCAACACGGCAGGGAGGATTAGTAGGAGCAGATTGACATGCGGACGCTCGTCCGCATGTCAATTTGTGCTAAATCAGTGGCGCCCCCGCAGCCCCTCGCCCCCAAGCCACCGCGAGGGCTGCGGGGGCAGTAGTTACGCCACTGAAAACAAGTAAAGGTTTGTTGGATGGTTGATGATGTTGGATACAATATTTCTTGCCTGAATGAGGATGACAGAATGTGTCACCCTGAATCAGGAATTTACAAGTCGTACAGGAACATTTAAAGCATCCTGCTTTCTTTTTACTTAAGAAATTTTTTGAAGAACCCTGCTCTCTTTTACTGGAAATGTCAGATTTCACTAGATGATCACAGAGGTTTTCTGATCTTGAATAACAGGACATTAAGTTATCATCAGACAACTGCAGGTCTTGGTCGGAAGAAACCACAGGCCAGTGACCTTTTGCAATGCAGTTAATCTCAGGTGACATATGATTGTACCTTTTTACCCACGAGAATTTTTTCTTTTGTGTTAAAGATCTTTTATTGTCACTATGCAGCAATGAAATACGGTTATGACATAGGGGGTGATTCCGAGTTGTTCGCTCGCTAGCTGATTTTAGCAGCATTGCACACGCTAGGCCGCCGCCCTCTGGAAGTGTATCTTAGCAGAATTGCGAACGAAAGATTAGCAGAATTGCGAATAAATAATTCTTAGCAGTTTCTGAGTAGCTTGAGACTTACTCCTACACTGCGATCAGCTCAGGCCGTTTCGTTCCTGGTTTGATGTCACAAACACGCCCTGCGTTTGGCCAGCCACTCCCCCGTTTCTCCAGACACTCCCGCGTTTTATCCTGGCACGCCTGCGTTTTTCCGCACACTCCCAGGAAACGGTCAGTTTCCGCCCAGAAACACCCACTTCCTGTCAATCACACTCCGATCACTTCAACGATGAAAATTCTTCGTTCGGACGGGAGTAAATCTACTAAGTTTTGAGCTAAAATACTTAGCGCATGCGCACTGCGTACCATGCGCATGCGCATTTTCGCATTAATTGCTCCGTTGCGAAAATCGGCAACGAGCGAACAACTCGGAATGACCCCCATAATGCAGATGTTTTAGCACTCTGTAAAAGTTTGAGAGAATAACCCCTATTCATAAATTTCCTAATTAAGTCATCAATTTGAACAATGGGCGTGTCAAGGCTACTATTGATGCACAAAATGCCTATCATTTGAGAATAGGGGAGACCTCTCTTCAAACTAACAGGATGACAGCTTTGATAGTGTAGGATTATATTTCTATCAGTTTCTTTAGAAAAGACTGTGGTAGTGATGACACCATTCTGTACACCAATTTTAACATCCAGGAAATTCACTATTTCCTGATTCATGACAAATGTTAATTTTGCTGGTGTTGCTGACTGACTGTGGGTTTTAATTAAATCAGTAAATTCCTGACATTTACCCGTCCAGATGATCGTAATGTCATCTATGTACCTGGTATAAAAAAATACCTTGGAAGAAGTAGCAGGATCATTGATAATATATCTTCTACTGAAAACATATAGGTGTTAGCATATGTCGGCGCTACTGACGCGC